>NC_143532.1:1720211-1790211 GCF_031878675.1 Megascapheus bottae | reverse complement strand
ACAGAGACACACAGAGAGAAATACAACAAGGAATTCCAACAGAAAATGCAAACAGCAGAATGCAACAGGAGGAAGATAAAATGTAGACTCTTGTGTGCATGCACACACTCACAGAGGCACACCAAGGCGTGCGCATGCACACGCACACACACACACACACACACACACACACACACACACACACACACACACAGAGCAAAGGGCAGCTGAGGGACCTCGCTGGCGGATAAACACAAGGTGGGGGGCAGCCCTCGCAGGCTTTCCTCTGACAGCCGGTGGCCGCAGTGATGAATTTGCGAAGTTATCTAATTTTCCACTGTTTTAATTAGAGACTTGGGCTCTGAGGCCTTGCAGCTGGCTGCTTTGTGCTGGGTTCTGTTGCCTGACAGAGAAAAATGTCTCCTGAAACGTGTGCCAAGCTCTCCACCAGTCCTGAGAGAGCAAAGCTTCTGGGATTCATACACTTGTGGTTTCTGAGCAGCATGGTCGCAGTCAGGCCTGCACAGGGCCAGGACCAGGCCTGCTGCTTGCCGGGCCTCAGAACTGGGGGCAGGGGTTCTGGGGAGCAGCAGCACCCAGAAACGGCTCAAGGACAGTTTGGGGGGTCTCTTGGCCTGGTCTCCATGAAGTATTGTTTCCTGGTGGCTTCTAATTGAGGCCAGCTTGGAGAGGCCCGTGCTCTGCTTCTCGAGACAATGCCTTCGATGGCGGGGTGCGTGCGTCGGCTTTATTCACTGCTCATCTTCTGCCAAGCAGTCTCCCCAGCACTCCCCACCTCTCCCCGCTCTGAGGCCCGGCCTGCCCTGGGACTGGATTGAGCAAGGGCTCCGGCAGGTGCACCCCAAGTCCAGCCGGCCTCTGCCGCGGGCTGTGGGCGGGCCAGGGGATGCCGACCTTGAACCTGGCTTCCCCACGGGACCTGACCTGGAGGCATGGGAATTCCTTCACAGGCAGTCGAGAGTGGGCACCTGGGCAACCCCTGAGCCCACCCAGCCCCCTTGCACTGCACATGTGCTCTGCGCTCCCAGCCGCTCCGAAGGCCACTGTCATGCCAGGGCCCCACCCGTCTCTTAGGGCTACTTAGAACCAGGCCAGGCTGCCGCAGGTGTCTCAGGAAAGAGACCATGAATCCTGTGTGTGCCCTGCACCAATTGGACATCAAGAGATGGCCGTGGTTCAGAGGAAAGCGATGGGCTCCTCGGGGGGGGGGGGTTAGGGCAGGGGAGTGGGAGGGGGGAGAAGAGAGGGAGGGGGAGAGGAGAGGGGAGGGAAGGAGGAGAGGCTGCGTTTTGGTCTCTTGACTTCAACAAAATATCTGTGATCAGCCAGTTTGTTTTATTAGGATGATAATTTGTACAAAATGGTGGGTCTGTCTTCATGCTTGCAGGCCATGTGCTTGGGCCACACCCACCTTCTGCACCCCCGTCTCCCTTCCCTCATCGTTGTCCCCTGGGTTATTTCTCGAGCTGGCAATCGCCTGGCTCAGAGCCTCGCACCCGGCTTCCCAAGGCAGGGACTGCTTTCCATCTCCGCCCAGCCTCGAGGAGCAGTGACTCACCACGCAGCCTTCTCCTCGGCCAAAATGGATGAAGAGTTCCACCACGGACCCCCAGGGACAAACACACAAAGCCACAGATGTTAAGACATCGGAATCCGTGGATCGTGATCTCCGAGCCAGCGAGGATGAGGAGGGGTCATCATAAGAAAGTGAAATCCAGGGCCCGGTGCAGGGGAAATGGTTCCACGCTGCCTAGTGTAGCTCTGAACAGAATCCTGTTCAGAACAGGAAAGTCATGGCATGACCAAGAGAAGGACTGCCATGTTCCAGAGGGAGGGCCGCAGAGGAGGAGGCAGGGTGGCCATGGCTTAGCAGTGTCCAAAAGCCCATCCTCAACCCTGAGTTTGTCCGTGTTCCATGTGAGGGAGGCTGGATGGGCAAGGCAGAGACCCCCACCAACACGACGTCAGACACGGGAAGTGCACCGAGTGCGTCCACACTCCACGAGGCACACGGCTTCATTGTCCAAAACAGAGCAGAAAGATAAAGGCTGGACCACGAGGGTGAAGTCATGGCCCCAGCCCAACCTGCACAGAGGTAGAAGTGGGGAGAGACAGAGAGAGAAAGAAAAAAAAACAGTTGAAGAAATAATGACTGAAACATCTCCCCAAACCCCCAAAACTATACAGCAACAATGCTGCAGATCTCAAGCAAACGGAACAGATGGGTGAGTGGAAGATGGATGTGGATGGATGGATGGGTGGATGGACGGTGGATAGATGGTGGATGGGTGGATGGATGGACAGACGGACACATGGATGGACAGTGGATAGACAGTAGATGGATGGATAGATGTGGACGGGTGGGTGTAGATGAAGGCATGGTGGATGGATGTGGGTGGATGGATGGACAGATAGATGGGTGGATGGGTGGGTAGATGGGTAGATGGACTGGTGGGTGGACAGATGAACAATGACTCATCAAATGACAATCCTTTCCTTTTCACTAGTACCTGTGTGATCTTGGGATTTCAGGCCACTTCGTCAATCACTCAGCTTTTCAATCCATCCATCTTGAGGTGGGTTCCTGGATTTGCTGTGCTGTGCTGATGCAAGGACTGTCTAACTCCCCTCCAGCCCCCAGCAAAGGAGATGGGGTGGCTCTGCAGGCTAGATCCTGCCCAGGGGAAGGCCAGGTCATGTTGTGGGAAGCCTGAGGCTGGGGTGCTGTTTCCTGGCCCCCTAACCCCAGGGCCCAGGCAGGCTTGACAAGCCCATCTCCTCGACCTTTGGCTGAGGCTGGCCGCCTCAGAGTCCTGCGGGGGATGGTGATAAGGCTGGCCGCTGGTCTGGAGAAATGGGAGGCCTCGCCCCGTCCAGCGTCAGGCCTAATTAAATCTGAGGGCTGCGGCCCCTGGACTCGAGAGCATTAACCATGCCCTGCTGCCGGCCTGGCGTTCACACGCACGCCCCAGGAATGCACAGAGCCCACAGCTCTGACTTCACAGTTCACCCTCGGTCCCGTAGCTGGTCTCCATGTGCCCCTGCCCCGACACTCAGGGCCAGGACGGAAGGGGCCCTCCATGGAGGTGGACACAGGGGGTGAGGGGCGCTGCCCTGCCAACAGAGGCATCTCCAGCCCCCTATCTCTGTGGCTGCAGTCTCCCTCTCTTCCCTCGACTTGGCTTTCCTCTCTTCTGTCTCTCCATCGCTTGCTCTCTGCCCCTGACACGTTGGTGGGCTGTCTATCTCTGTCTTCCTGCCTTTCTTTCTGTCTTCTGATGTCCCAGTCTCTCAATGCCTGTCTTCTCTGCTCTCTTAGTTCCCTGTCACACTTTCTGTCTCATCTCTCCCACCATATTCCTCTCTCCCTCTCCTCCTCCTTCCCTTTTTCTTTCCCTCTCTCCCTCCTTTCCTCCTGCTCTCTCTGCTATCTTGCTCTTTTATTCTGTGGTGGTCACCCAGGTGACACAGCAGTGTGGCTGGCCAAGCCCTGTCAGCAGGCCTGAAATGGTTCATCCCAGCTTGGTTGTCCACCCAGAGAGGAACGTGTCCCCAGCAGGCCTGGCCTTGACCTGCACATTAAATGAGATAGAGCTGGAGTGGCTGATGCTTCTGGGTACTGTCTGGGGCCGGCACTGTGTACCAACCTCTCCCCTCCCCTGCCTTCTCTCCCTGCCCTCCCTACTCCCTCCCTCCCTTCTCCCTCCCCTCCCCTCCCCTCCTCTGCTCTCCTCTGACCTCCCCTCCCCTCCCCTGCCCTCTGGTCTTGCAGCTGCCAGGACTGAACACCACTTCCAAATCACTGTCTGTCCCAGACCTGCCTGGTCTGTCTGGGCCCTCAGGGTTTTCGTAGCTCTATCCCAGGAGGGGAGTGGGCATTCCCACCCCCACCCCAGCCTCTGCCCCACAGGATCCTCAGGGCCATAAGTAACAGTCCTTGGGGACCCCGCAGCGGGATCAGAGCCTCAGAGGAGAGGACATTCCGGGCCTCTGCTCCCACAGAGAGACAAGAAAAGCCCTGGGGTCCAGCCGGGCCTGGACACCTGCCGTCCAGCAGGGTCAGACTGTGCACAAGTAAACACTGCGGGCCGGCGGAGGAAGAAATCCATCCGCCCAGCTCCGGACATCCTGACAACAGTCAAAACCTTCCTTCCATCGTCTCAGAGAAAAAAAAAATGTCACCTCCAGCCAGCCAATTCTTTCTCCTTTCAAGTAGAGAACCAAACGGAGTGATTTCCGAAAAGCCAGAACAACCCGGAAATACTCCCCAGGCTCAACGGTCTGATGGCTTTTCTCATTCACTCTTCCAAACCTGCATGTTTATTCAACAGATATTTCTCCAGCCTGGGCCGATAAATAACCCTGGGCTGGGATACGGTGAGAACGTGAGGACAGGCTGCTTCCCCTGGGGATAGCGCTCGGCCACCACCAACCTAGCTCCACAAACGAACCCAAACCCCAGGGCCCTGTCACGTCGTCCATGCCGGGAGGGCCGGCCAGGAGCTCCTGTGCCCAGCCCGGCTCACAGGATGCGAGGTTGAGGCCAGGAGGCCCGGACGTCTGGAGTAGCTGTGACTGAGCCACCCTCACCCCGTGCGGGGGGAAAGGGCTGGGGCATCGTCCATCTGTCCATCCATTCATCGTTCAGGGGGACGGAGCTCTGGCTAGAGAGCTCTTGAAAGGACTTTCTAAGCTGCCCGCCAGAAGGAGACTCCTTTGGGGGGACAGGGTAGGGTGGGGGGGCCCACCTGAGTACCCACTGTTTAGTTCAAGTTCCCGGGGCATTTTGAGCCAAGCGTGAAATCGCATTTATCCAGAGAGGTGGGAACGGTTCTGAGCCGTCATTTATCCTGTCCCCAAAATAGGTTCTCAAGACTGTGTCGGAGGCAAAGCCCATGAATAATGTTTCACGCCGCCCCAGGCCTCCTCCGTCCGGCCTCCTCCGCCCAGGCCTCCCTCCTCCATGCCCTGCTCTGCGCTCAGGCCCTGGCTCGGCTCTCGCCTATTTTTGCACCCTGGATGTCTGGGTGCTCATTCACCAAGGCCAGGCCTGTGTTTAATTTGGCAGTGGGACTTTGGAAGTGGTGGGGGCTGTGGGGAGACAGCGCCGGGCTTAGAATAAATTTGCATTCCTGCGCACGGCTCTTCCCTCCAGGGACTGGAGTTGAGAAGGAATCGCATTCATCAGCAGGGCCAGAACTGGGTCTGGGGTTGCTGGCGTCCCTTCCTCTCAGCTGCCCTGCCCGTGGAATCAATCATGCAAATGGCCCCTTACATGCAGGGTGGAAGGTGGAGGAAGCTGGCACTGGCAGGGCTCCATGGCCTGGGGTAGAATGAGGCTGGGCTCGAACTTGGCGATCCGAGGCTGAGCACAGTGGAAGACTGGGCAGTAAAAGGGAATGGAGCCCAAAAGGGGACCAAGAGAAGTGGCAGGGAGGGTGTGGCAGGGATTTCAGGGGCTGCCATTGTCCCCTGTGGTCTCTGAGGCCTGCTAGAGGCTTCAGCAGACTCCACATCCTGCCTCCCACCCCCTCCTCGTGCCCCCTGCCTCCTGCTGGACCCCACCCAGCCCCAAGACCATGTGCTTGGCCGGGTAAAGGCGTCCCTCTCCCTACCCTGGAGGAAGGTGCTGTGGTGCCCCTGGGCCAGCTCCAGTCACAGGCACGAGCTCCACCTTCAACAAGAGGGCCGAGAGCCCGAACCCCTGAGCCCGGCAGCGGGCAGAACCTGGACAGCTGAAGGGGCTCAGAGTTAGAAGATATCCTCCCGGGAAAAAGAGGACTGGCATTCGTTCCCTTGCCCTGATGGCCTCTGCAGACACCTATCGCAGAGGGACTTTGCTTCCTGCCCGGGGGTCTCTGTGCTCTCTGGGGAAGCATGGCATCACGTGGCTCGGCTTGGCCTGGGCTCGGCCTGGCCTGGCTTAGCTTGGCTTGGGCTGGGGGCTGAGGTGACTTCTGGGAGAAGGGCGCTCCCAGAAGTCACACGGTGGCCGCAGTCCAGCAGCAGCCATGACCGGGGCACGTGGCAGTCCTTTCCCCTCGTACTCCCCACCGGGCTGTTGAGCCACGGGCAGGTTGCGCTTCTGGTCTCATCGTTCCTTCCGGTGAATGAACACTAAGCCGCTGTGTTCCTCTAGGCCTCTGAGATTCGGGGCTGTTACTGCACCAGAACCTCGATGCTCCTGACTGATAAACTGACCACTCAACCTTAAAGCAAGTGGCCCTCCAGTCTCCTGAGCTGCTCCCCCAGAGCCTCTGTGTGGAGAGCACACTCTTCCCCGCGTGTGTAAAGGAGGAAGGGATCCCACGTGGCGACCGGGGCAGAGGCCTGGGCAGGTGGCCGGCGCACGGTCAGCTGTGGTTCCAGCCAGCAGATTCAGGTGGGTTTGCACTCTGGCACGAGCTGTCTTTTACTTCCCCACCTTTCCTCGTCTTCCCCGACTCCATTCCCAGACGGCTCCATTTGGCCGAGGCCCCTGGGGTCTGACGTGTGCTGTTTGACACCAGGTGACACGTTACAAACTCCAGGAACCTCTGCCTGCGCGCAGGAGGAAGGCGGAGGGAGAGCCTCGCTCCCCGGCTTCCTCCGCTCCCGGCCGGCTCTCGGCCTTCGGCCCACCTCTTCCATTAGGTGAACTTTTATAGCTTGGATGGGAGACAGCAGGTCGGATGCCTTCCCAAGATGCTCGAGACAGGCTCCCTGCACTGCGGCGTGCCCAGCCTGTACCAAACTCCAGGGATTGGGGCTGGAGAGCTGCAGAACCCCGGGGGCTGTACACTCCTGGCCATGGGCCTGGGGTTTGCTGCTGGAGGACCTGATGTGGCAGTGTGGCCAGGTGAGGGCCACACAGCGTGGGGCCCAGGGCAGTTCTCCACTGAGGGCCTGCTCCCGGGACCCCTGGGCGGCAGCAAAAGAGAGAGAGCAGCTACTGGGTGTGATAGCTCATCCCTGAAAAAAAGGCTGAGGCTCCATTATGGCCAGAGTGAAAGGAGCTGCTGCTGCTGCTGCTGTTATCATTGTCACTATTGTTGGTGCTTAGGGTCCAGGCCAGCCTACCTCCTCCCTCTGCCTGCCTTCCACTCCGGGGTCCCTCCTGGCCTTTCAGACATTCGGATGAGTTGCAATCGATCTCCAGTGGAGACAGTCACAAAGAATTCTCTGGAAAGATTTGTGTCAGAGTTTGGATCCCAAAAATATGCCAGTGATTCATCCACACTTGGTAAGGGAGACCTTACCAAGGTGTGAGGAACAGGTGGCCTGGAGCTCAAACCCTTCTCCATGGCTGGTCCCACCCTGCTTCCTCTCCAGTGCTTACCAACCACACCAGCAAGGCAGGCTCCAACACAGCCGCCGAGAAGCTCCCAGAGGCATTGCAGGCCGCCACGGGACCCCAGCTTCACACAAGCATCGCCCACCCGTGCTATCCTGCCTCAGTTTCCCCAGAACACAGGGCCCAGCTTGTGCACAGTGCTCTTTACTTCCCCGGGCTCTGAGTGGTGCCGTGGACACTCAGGGACTTCACGTGGGTTTCGTCCAAAACGCCCCTCAGGTTGAATTGCCTTAGCTACTCGGTTTGGGAGATAACAGATAGAGCTAGAGGGTGATTTCCTGTGCGGCTCTGTCAGAGGCCAGGACCCTGCCGGACCCAGCAGTCAACTGACAAACATGGGGGAGGGGCAGGGAGAGGGGTGTGCTGAGTAGCAGAGTGCTCATGGGACAAGCTGAGCTAGTGTGAGGCCCCGGGTTCAAATCTCAGGACGGCCAGTCCCCACGGGAAACGGGAGTTTGCATCTCACCCGCAGCGCCGGCTTCCAGGGGCTCCTGCAGCCCTGGCAGAGGGGCTCTGCCTCACTTCACAGCACCCCAACAATTCACCCCGATGGCTGTGGCCAGGTCCCGAGAAAACCTACCCACCACACTGCATTCACTTTGTCTTTCAGGTACTTTTTGTGCACTCACGCCAGAGCGTTCTTTTCCCGGAGTGTCCAGCCATTTTCATGCAGAAAACCCATGCCCACACTGGACTGCCAGGAGCTGCTCAGGAGGCTGAGCTCCGAGGAGCGAGGGTCAAAGCCAACCCCGGGGAAAACTCTTATCCCCAGTTAACCAACAGAGAGCCAGGGGTGGAGGTGAGGCTCAGAGGCAGGGCCCAGGCCCTCAGTTCAGGCCCAGCAGACCGGGTGCATGAGCTGACTCTGCAGGCGGAAGGTTCCAGCCGGGGTCCCCAGGGGGCAGAGCCTGCACGCACACACACAAGTACACGTGAACACACATGTGCGCTCACACATGCACACCTGTGAGTCACCTGTCCTGTTTGGTCATGGCCTGGAAATCTCCCCTCTCCCTCCAGGGGACCCAGGCCAGGGAGGCCTCCCCATCCATCCATCCTCACCTCTGCCCTCCCAAAGTGTCCCCCTCTGTACAATGGGCACAAGGGGCCCCTGTGTGACCAGAAGGCGTCACCACACGCCCTCCCTTGGCTGCCCCTGCCCCTATCCCAGCACACCACAGAAAGGGGGGCAGGACCCCCCCCCGCCTCTGCCTCCTCCATGCTGGCCCCTTAGGACAGCAGCTCGCCCCAGGCGGGGGTCCTGGGGTCACCTCTCACCCAGTGGAGCTGGAGATGAAATTACCAGCAACTCTGTCATAAATACTTGCCTTCTCCGGGAACACTTTTACGACGCTCCCCCTTTTCAGATGCGATAATTTACACTAATGCGCTCCCCTGCTCGCCCGCCAGCTGACAGCTGTTTAAACCCCGGCCAGCGGGACCGAGTAAATCACCCTCCACGCATGGCACGGATTCCGTTCCGCCGTGGCCGTGGGGCCACGTCAGCATCCCTTGACCACAGCCCCCAGCGCCTCCCCCCCTCCCCACCTTATCTTGATGCACCCATGAACTGTGGCTCCCGCAGAAGGGAAAAGGCCTGGACTCCATCATCCATGGAATCTAAGCAGGTGGAGCAACCGAGCTTCTCTCTCGCCTGCCCTGAAGCAGCCAGAACCCAGTGTGGACTCACCACCAACCCTTCCTTGCCAGCCAGGAGGGGCAGGGAAAGAGTGCCGCCCGACTGCTCTGTGGAAAAGGAGCCCAAACCAACTTTGGATGCAGTCTGAAGACATTTAAAGAGGTAAGAAGACACTACACAGGAACAAAGCACAGCAAGAAAACAAGAAGTACTAACAGAACCCCTAATATCCTTCTTTATCACGAGAGAGGGGTCCATCCACTGGCAGGGTGCTGCTTATGTGAACTCGACAGGGGCCTGGGCTCTTTTCAGTCTCCTTAAAGTGGGCCACTGGCTCCTCTCCTCATGCTCCAAGATGTCTGCTTGAGCTCCAGCCAACACATCCAAGCTTCTCGTGGCAGGACAGGAGGGAGGACGGATGAAAGGCCCGGATCACGATTTTTTTGTTGTTTTGTTTTATATTTTGTTTTTGTCAGTTGTGGGGCTTGAACTGTGGGCCTGGGAGCTGTCCTGAGACTCTTTAGCTCAAGGCTATCATTCTACCTGCTGAGCCACAGGGCCACTTCTGGTTTTCTGGTGGTTAATTGGAGATGAGGGTCTCACGGACTTTAGACCTGGGCTGGCTTTGAACTGCAATCCTCAGATCTCAGCCTCCTGAGTAACTAAGATTACAGGCGTGCGCCACCGCACCCAGCTTGGATCACAGCCTTTTTCAGAAAGGCCGAAATAAATATTGTGAACACAGTAGAGAGTCCTTATCATTAACACCCCAGGATAGTGTGTGTTTTCATTAATGAATGAGTATCTGCTGATTGCTAGCTTATGAACAATATTGAGAGAAGGAGAGGAGGAGGGAGAGGTGGAAGGAGGGAGGGCAGGTGGGCAGGCGGGAGAGTGCCCTGCCCAGCGGGAGCTGTGGCTCCCCTTGCGTGGACAGAGCCTTGAGCCTGCAGCCCCGACTCCCTGGCTTCCCAGCCCTGAGCAGGGCCCTGCATTGTACCCCGGGCCCCCCTCCCTCTCCTCTCTCCTCCCCTCCCTCCCATGCACAGCACCCCTGGTGGCTGGAAGACAGAACTTCATTGCAGAGTGGACAGCACCCACGGCCTGCTGTAACACGCTCCGTGTCCTGGCTCCATCCTGGCTCCTCGCCTGTCTCCCTTGTTAGGTGGGATGGGGGCTCTACAGAGAGTTCTGGAGCCAGGACCCTTTCTGTTGGGCTTTGGAGTCTTCAGGCAGTGGACAAAGGCTGGGTGTGAGCAGGGTAGTGTGAGGAGGCAGGGTAGTGTGAGGAGAGCATGGTGGCGTGAGGAGGCCTGGGGCCCTTCCTGCAGCCGTTTCTCCCTCCGCTGGGGGGGGGCATCCATCTTCTCAGGTGGGGTCCAAGCTCCTGGGTGGCCCGGGGTGGGGGGCACCATGGAAAGTGAGGCCCTGAGCTCGCCCTCCTGTCCTGCCCACGGCACAGCCACTGGACAGAGGCCTGGGAGCCGATCCGCGGACTGGCCCCGGGTCCCCAAGCTTTGTCCCAGCCTTGGGCCTGGGGGTGGGGGCTATCTGGGCGGGGCAGCTCCTGCCCTCCTCTGGACTTCGGCTAAGGCCCAGCCGGACGGTACCTGCGTGGCATGCTTTCCCTGGGGGCCCTGAGCTGCGGGACTGGGGGGTGGGCAGGTCCCGGCTCAGGGTGGACACGGCTCTTCACCCACCCTGGGAGAGTCCAGCCCAGGGTTTCGAGGAGGCCCCAAGAACGCAGGGCAGGCCAGTCCCTGCCGAGCCGGCCCGGAGACAGGCAGTCTTACAAATGACCGCAGGCTTCGCGGAGCTGGGTCGGAGCTGGGTCGGGATTACAGGGAGAGCAGTATTTACGTTTGCTGAAGGCTCATTTGGGTGAGGGATGACAGAGCTGAGCCGAGCCTGTGCGCTGCTTTCGCGTTTCCAGCAAACACTCAAACTCTGCAGAGGTCAGATACAGTGCAAGGCAGAAGCCGCGCAGGGCTTGGGGGGGACGGGCTCTGCTAGGCAGGTGACGGGCGGGCACCGGGCGTCTCTCCCTCCTCCCCACCCTGCCTTGCCCATCCCGGGCTCCAGGGCACCCCATGGCAGCTGGCTCTCCAGGCTGGCAGGTACCTGGCTGTGAATCCTCACTTCCCACCTGGAGACTTCCTGCTCCACCAGGATGAGGGCCCCAGAGGGACTTCCACGAGATGCAACTGTGGGCAGAAGCAGCAGTGCCTGGACGGTTCTTGTCAGTCTCTTCCTCCTCAGATGGGCTCTGATGAGGAGGAATTGTCTGTCCTTCAGGACTCCTGAAAGAATCCCCCAACGCTGAGCCAGTACTGTGACTTATTGGTGGTGGTGGTGGTGGTGGGACTTGAACTCTGGGCCTGGGTGCTGTCCCTGAGCCCTTCAGCTACGGCTACCACCCTACCCTTGAGGTCATGTGGTCATGTTAGACCTTTCACCCATGGCGGCGATGGTGACCTGGACCTCGACCCCCTACTTTACCTCCCGCAGACCTGGGGTGGTGGAACTCGGCACTGCACACAGCTGGGAGTTGATGGGGTCCTCGCTTTTTTCTTTTTTGTTTTTTTTTTAAAGCCAGGCTGACCCCAAACTGAAACACCTCATCACCACCCAAGCAAGCACCCAATCCCAAGAGCCAGCCAGCCAGCCCCACGCCCCCCCTCCTCCCCCGACGGCAGCCCCCCCAGAAGCCTGCATCCAGGGGAAACCTCAGACACATCAGATGAGACTGAGGCCATGGGTTCCCACAACTCACAAGCGGGATCTTGCAACACGAGGCCAGAGCGGCCTGGAGCTCTGCCACGGTGGGGGGGGGGTCCGGGGAAGCCCACCCCGGCTGGGGATTTTGTGTTCAGTCTCAAGGACAGGAAGCAAGACTGGGAGGAGGCAGGGCCCAGGCAGGTCCTGTGCCAGCTGCTGTGTGGCTTGGGTTCTTCTGGAACTTCTCTGTGCCTCCCAGCCCCGTTGGTAGGAGGAGGCTCCGGCGCCTTTCCCTGCCTCCCCTCCGGGGGCGCAGCCGCCGTGGGTTAGTGCAATCTCAGGAACCCTGAGCCTGCTGGCACTTAGCCGGGAGGCCTGGTGTCCTGGGGCCGTCGTGTGCCCAGACCCGGCCACTGCCCAGCGTGGGTGCCCATGCGGCGAGCCAGGCAGGGTGCAGGTGGGCACCAGAAAGAGGGACTCCTCCAGGGAAGGAGAGGGCAGCTCG
The DNA here is from genome assembly GCF_031878675.1 of Megascapheus bottae. Taxonomy (NCBI): domain Eukaryota; kingdom Metazoa; phylum Chordata; class Mammalia; order Rodentia; family Geomyidae; genus Megascapheus; species Megascapheus bottae. The sequence goes on along the minus strand of NC_143532.1, from coordinate 1,778,016 downwards.
GGAGGAAGAAGAACCCGTCTCACATGGAGCTAGGTGCTATACACATTCCTCCTTCCTTCCCTCCTCCCTCCCTCTCTCCTTCCCTCCCTCTCTCCCTCTTCCCTCCCTCTCTCCTTCCCTCCTCCCCCCCTCCTTCTTTCCTTCCTTCTCTTTTTTCCATTGTGATGCAAACATTGACATCTTAACAGTTTAAACATCCTCGCATTGATGGCTGTCACTTCATCTCCCTGCCCTGCAGGATCTGATGTCTCCATTGTTGCTGGTTTGATTGTAACCCCTCCCCCACCCAGAGATGGCCTGCTATTAGAAACAGCTGTAGCCCACTGGTAATGGCTTTGCCTCTATGTTAGGGACACTGCAAGTTCCCACAGGGTCCCAGGTCTACTCAGCCCCTCATGCAGCTCTCTGGAGTGACACCTGTCATGGAGGGGTTGGGTCTAATTTCTGCGCAGTCAGCAGGCTGGGAACCGTTGCCTGCCTCTCCTGCCCTGGCTTCCAGCCCTGAGCAGCCAGTGCTGGCCTCGTGTTGCCAGGACAGCCAGCACTCAGGGAGGAGAAAGTCTGCTTGTTGTCCCGCAGAGTGGCCACTAGGCCCTGAGTCTGAGTGAAGCCTGCCTGACCTGCTGGGCAGGCCCCAGTCTCCCTAAGAAATGCTGCTTGCTGGAGTCTTGCTCACATCTGTGGTCCTGGCTCAGGAAGAGACTGACATCTGAGAAGCCCAGTTTGAAGCCAGCCCAGGCAGAAACATCCACAAGACTCATCTCCAACCAACCACCAAAACACCAGAGGTGGAGCTGTGGTTCAAGTGGTGGAGTGCCTCGAGTTCAAGACCAGCATGCATGTGTACACACACACACACACACACACACACACACACACACACACACACTTGAATTAAGTGAAACAAAAATAACATAAAACAAAGCAAAACAACAAAAATGACAGAAGGTCCTGCAGGCGGCACTCAGAGCCCCCATGCCAGGCGCTGGCTGCACTGATGTAGAATGAGTACAGGCCAGGACCTGTGACCCCCGCCCCTGCACCAGGAGGGGCCACCCCTCCACGACTGCCCCGCTCATCTCAGGGCTCCTAGAGGGAAGGGGCAGTGGTGACAGGGGCTGCATGCCAGCTCAGATCCCCTGCAGGAGGCACCGTCCATCCTCCAGACTTCCAGTCCTGTTAAGCTGAGGACTTACTTGACTCTGCAACACGCTGTGGAAAAGCAAGGGAGATGGTTGTGGGCGTGCTTACACCAACGAGGCTTCAGTTAGGGGATGTGAGCCCAGCGCTGCCTGAGCTTCCGAAGCAGAGCCCAGAAAGTTCTCAAGACTGGCTGTGGCCCAGTGGTGAGCGCCCGCCTTTCTCTGCAGCCTGCTCTGGCCCTGCAAACCTAAATGACCAGGATTTCGCCTGGACAGACGCAGCCTGGATCTGTAGTGTGCGATTCCCACAGCTGCCCCACGACATGCAGTGAGAATCCACGGCTCCCCTGCACCACAGAGCTATTTTTTTTTGCCAGTCCTGGGCTTGAGCTCAGGGCCTGAGCACTGTCCTTGGACTTTCTCAAGGCTAGAGCTCTACCACTTGAGCCTCAGCACCACTTCTGGCTTTTTTCTATGTATGTGGTACTGAGGAATCGAACCCAGGTCTTTGTGCATGCTAGGCAAGCACTTTAACCACTAGGCCATACTCGTGGCCCAGCAAGGAGCTATTTTTATAAATAGTCCTATAGCTGGGCCTGGTGGCTACAACCTCTTTATTACACACCCATTACACACCTGTCATCCTAGCTGCTCAGGAGGCTGAGGTCTGAGGATCACAGCTCAAAGCCACCCTAGGCAGGGAAGTCCACGAAACTCTTGTTCCCGATTAACCACCAAAATGTTGGAAGTGGTGCTGTGGCTTAAGTGGCTTGAGCAAAAAAGCTAAGGGGCAGTGCCCGGGAGGTGAGTTCAAGCCCCAGGACACCCAGGATGCCATTCCACACACACACACACACACACACACACATACATTATCCCCTGCACACATGTGTGACAGAGAGAAGGAAGCATGGAGGGAGGGAAGCCAGCTCCCCAGCCCCTGCCAGCACAGGAGATGTGGGGGGAGTCCCAGGAACTGATGCCACGCCCCCAAACCTATGGCAGATGAGACCACGTGGCTTCACACAGTTGTATGACCAAGCCCCCCATGTTCAGCTAGCCCAGGGGAGGGGAGGTGGAAGGCGCCCTCCAGCCCCCAGGCTTGTGGCTCCAGTGCAGGCCCCCTGGCCAAGCGTCCTGCGTGTGGATCTCAGCATCCACCAGGCCAGCGAGCACTGGGGTCCCGAGGCCCGAACACCCATCAAGCCCCCCACCACGTGATCTTGTCTGGCCACTTCCTGGGTCATGGAATCCTGGGTTCAGGACGTGGAGAGCCCTGGGCAAGAGAGATTAAATTCCATCACCCAAAACGTGTCTGGCCTCACTTGAGACGCTTCCGGTGACCGCAGGTTAGGCAGTGAGGTGTCCTTGCTTGGGCATCAAAGCCCCTGGCCTCTGGGCAGCCGTGGACCTGCGTGGGGGCAGAAGCCCCTCAGGTCTTCTAAAAGGACAGTGCTGTGGCCACAGGTCTAGGGGTCGAGCTGCGGGTCAGTTCTGTCCACCCCAGCCACGGGGCAGCTGATCAATTGTGCCTGGTCGAATGCAGAAAGCACATGCTGGCCCGCCCTCTGACCCCGCTGCATTGTTCATCCTCCCGCCCCACCCCGCAAACGCACCCTCGGATGCCCATAAAACCACTGTGGCGGCACCAGCCTTCCTGTTTGTCCAGTCCCTGCTCCCAAGGGAGGTGCATCACGGGGGGACCTCACTCAGGCTCCCAGTACTGCAACGGGGGTCCCGGAAGCCCTGGGGTTCCCGGCAGCTGGGGGAAGGGGTGCAACGCCTCCATTCTTCTGCCATGTGCTCCCTTGTGTGCAGGAATTCAAAGCTATACCACAGGCAAGGGTCCTGTCTTCAAGGAAGTGAGGCTTGTGGGGCGCATCCTGGCAAATCACCCCCAAACATAGAGCTGTAGACAAGCATGATGGTAAGTTCTGCAGCATACATTTCCCAGGACCTCGAAGGGCTTAAACCCAGGACTTGACTTTCACCAAAGCCTAAGTGCAAGTCCAAGCTGTTATTGCTGGCTTCAACTGTGGGGGGCGTCTGGGCCTGCTCCCCCCCCCGCCCCCCCCGTGGATCCAGGCCTCCCCTGTGCTGCCCTGTGGTTGCAGGTGGGCCCATCTCCTCCCCCTTTCTCCCCTTTGGTGCATCTGGGGCCACACTCCTTTGGATTGGACCTGAGCTCTGAAAAGGGCCCAATGCTGAGCAAGGCATTGTTCTCAGCTGGGGTGACGCTCCTGCTCCTCTCCCTGTCCCTGGGGTCGAGGCAGCGCCAGCTGTGGCATCTCCCACAGGTTCCAGGCTCATCACTGGCCATGATGGCTGCATCTTCACCGCTTAGTATAAAGAGATCTCACGTGGACCTGGGAGGCTGCCACCCACCTGGCTGTGAGCCACTGGACCCACAGCTCTCAGCTGTGCCCTGCAGGGCTGCAGCCCTCCGCGCCTCCAGGATGGAGAAGGGAAAGTGAGAAGGGTGAGCACAAACTGGGGTGCAGCCCAGGGGCACAGCACCCATCGCTACAGGACAATCCCCGGGTGCTGTCCCATGTCCCCTGTGCAGTGCCCTGGCCTCGTGTCCCCCACGCAGGAGACACCCCCTACCCTTGCCCCCAGCATTGTGAGTAAGAGTACCGGGCCGCCTCCCACAGGATGGGGAGCAGTGAATGCGGAGGTCAGTGGACACCATGGAGAACCCTGGACGCCCTCCTCCAGCAAGGAGCGGAGCCTTGGGGACAGCGGAGGGGGCGCCATGCCGGGCTGGCTGTGTCCAGGGAGGGACTGCAGCCTGGACTTCCTGGACTGTCTGAGGACTCGGGGCCTGGACTTCCCAGGGCCAGCCGCAGCCCAGGTCCCCCGCCTACCTTGGCTGTACAGTCGTAATGGCCAGCAGTCTCAACCCTGGGCTGAGACGGGGGCTTGCCTTTTGTCCAGGCTGGGAGCAGCGACAGGAGCCGCTGCACCAGGTTGTTGGATTGTGTTTTAAGGCAGGGTCCTGCTAACTTTCTGCCCAGGACTCGGCCCCTCTCTTCCCACCTGGCCTCCCAATCGCTGGGTTACAGGCCTAAGCCCTTCACCAGGTCTACACGCTCCTATTTCACGTTTCTTCTTGTTTGGCACACTGAGATCTGTCATCAGATCTGCAACCAAGGCTGCACGGGTGGAGGAGGTGGGCGTGGAGATGGGTGTGGCTGAGGTCAGAGGCCATACCCTCTGCCCTCTGCCCTCCGCCCTCCCTTCCCCAGGGTGGGGGCAGGCAGGAGAGCAGGAGGGGGGGAGGGGGGTTGGGTCAGTGCTTCCTCCCAGGCAGGCGGACAGACACAGACCGGCGCTTCCTTGCTTTGAACCCACAGACCTGCCCTCCCGTGTAGAGGAAGACACAGGCCGGCCCCCGCGTGGAGCAGGGGACACCCTATTCTTTAAACCAAGCCAGTTGCTTTACAGCCCGGCTTTGGACCACTTCAAAAACATAAAGGCTCAGGAATCAAAGGCTTCCTGTTATAAATTCACTTCTCCACCTCAGGTGCAGCATGGGGTGGGGAGGGCAGAGCTGAAGATCCAGTAGGAACCGAAAATGCTCTAAAAATACCCTGCCCTGGGTGGCCTGCAGCTGTGGCAGGCATTTTACACATCCTGACAGGCAGGGTCTCCTCGCCCTAAGTCTTTACGTCTTCACTTCTTTTTGTTTAGTATTGGGAGCAGAGAGAAGCTAGGAGTTGAAGCAGAAGGCTGGGGGGCCAGTGGCGTGGGCCCAGCTATTTGTTTTTTAAGGATTGTGATTGCTGGGTGCTGGTGGCTCACCCCTCTAATTCTGGCTACTCAGGAGGCTGGGATCTGAGGATGGTGGTTCAGAGCCCGCCTGGACAGGAAAATCTACAACGAACCACCAAGAGGCCAGAAGTGGAGCTACGGCTCAAGTAGGAGAAAGCGTGTGTGGAAAAGCTGAGGAACAGCTCTCAGGCCCTGAGTTCAAGCCCCAGGACCAGCAGAAAGTTAATTGTGGTGATCGCAAAAGACCCCTGAACCTGCCCCCGCCCCAGCTGTGTGGCAGGGGCTGTCACCAGCCGGCCTCCCTCAGGGAGAAGCCTTGCCATGAATGTGACATTAGCTGGTCCAGGAGCCACGGCTGGTTCCAAGCACCTGCCACATAACTTGGGAGGCTATGGCACTGACCCGATGGGGACACGTGTTGAAAAGAAGGCACACGGGCCGCCAGCCATTGGGAGAGGCCGGGGCGCTGTCCGAGCGCCTGGCTTTAGGGCTCCCTTAAGAACCATTATCCTGTTACAGACATTAACCTCAGGCCGCTCGGCTGCGTATTTACTTTTCTTGTTTTTTCATCCTGGGGAGGGATCTGCAGGCGGCCCCACTCAGCGAGAACGGGGTCGGGGTCACACAAACGTTGATTTCCAAGGTGGCCAAGCCGGCGGCTGTCTGGGAAACAGACTTCTCTGCACAGCCTGCTTCTCAATGTAAAAAAGAGTGTGAAACCCCAGACAGTCATAACCACTCCTTAGCGCAGTCCACGAGACCCACAGGCGGGGAGGGCCGCTGGGCCCCGTGCTTTCTCCCTGTGGGCCCAGCCCGCCCCACGTGGGTCAGATATGCAGGACTGCCAGCCCTATCCTCCCACACCCCCACCCCACAACCAGGCTGTCCCTGCTGCCCTGCTGGCTGGAAACACTCCTCTCTTTTCTTACACGGTTATTTCAGGGAGGCTTCAGGCCAGGTGGGCTTGGGACCTGAGCAGGCCCCACTGAAATTTCATCAGTAAACTGGGGGTTCTATGAGACTGGGCAGGGATGCTTTTGCCTTCACCTGGGGCCCACATCGGGGCTCATTCTCACTGCGCCCTGGGTGCCAGGCCTGGCCCAGGCCCTCGAAGGTCTTCAGTCCTGAGAAGCAGCTGTCAGGCTGCACGAGGCACCCCAGGGCCAAAGTGCAGGGCTGGGGTTTGCTGCATCACCGGTCCCAGACCGTTCTACCAATCAGCCGCAGGCCTCTGGCGGCCACAAGAGCCCGAGCAGAGCTCAGACAGCCCAGCTGCCCTCGGAGCGTTCACACAACCTGGTGCCAGGGCATATGAAGTGGCCGTGAACTGCTGCCAGGGAAAATTCCCCCACTGGGGAAGCGTGGACGGCCACCTCAGCCCCTGGATCATGGAAGTCTCCACTTTGGAACGCGATGGGGTCTCAGCGGCCAGAACTGCCTCTGTGACGCCAGAGCTATGCTCAGAACATTCCAGGGCCCTGTGGGTCCTGCCCAGATCCGCTTCCCCCAGGAGAGGGGCTGCAGTAATGAGGGAGGGTGTGTGCCTCTCCCCAGCAGCCATGCACCACGCTGGTCTAGGTGTCTGCTACCAAGGCGCGGGCAGACCCTGCCCAGCTGCCCTCGGGCAGGGACCTGAGACCCAGGGCCACTCGTTAGTGGGGTGGGAGAGGGAGCTGGCTCTATAGAGCACAGGCTGTCAACACAGGCACGGTGCTTAGGCCTGGGACCCTGGCCACCCAGGAGGGTGAGATCTGAGGATCTCTGTCGGAAGTCAGCCAGAGCAGAAACCAATTAACCAGCAAAAAGCTAGAAGTGGAGCTGTGGCTCACATGGCAGAATGCCAGCCTCGAGTGAAAAAGCCAAGAGCATAAGGCCCTGAGTTCAAGCCCCAGTCCTAGACCCATCACCACCACCACCCCTCATAAAACAAACAGTGACCAAGCTCAGCACGCCTGAATACCAGGGAGGTCCAGGGAGGTCAGGGAGGTCAGGGAGGGGGTGTTCCTCAATGCACCCAGCCCCACCAGCCCTCGGGGCCCTGGGTCCAGCACAGGTAGAGGTCAGGGCCCTGCTGAGGTTTCCTACATAAAGCCCAGACCAGGCCCTGCCCTCAGGATCCCTCAGACCTGGTGATGGGCAGAGGGTTAGGGTCAACAGGAAGAGGGAGGCAGCTTAGTTTAAGTAGGAAACATCCGGGGCCCTCCGGGTTCCTCAGCCCTCTTCACCAGGGGATGGGGCCCAGCAAGCCTGGCTGGCTTCCTGCTGAGCTCAGCCAATGGGAGGAGCCGGCACAGACAAGGGGGCGGGATGAGGGAGAGGAAGGGGTGTTTCTCCCCTGCTTCCTTCCTGCTGCAGCCATGGGCTCCTGCCCTTAGTTGTGTCCACTCCACCCCCTCACAAACAGCCAGAGCCCCTGAGCTCCTGTTTACGAGCTCAGAAGGGCCAGGGCCGTCCTCTCACATGCAGGGTCCCCAGCAACCCCCGCCCCTCCATTCAATTGGGGTGAATTCTGTCTCCTGCTGGGATCAAGATGGTTAAAGCCAGGACTGGGGTGTGAGTGTGGCTGGGTGCAGGCAGCAAGAACAAAGTCCGGGGACACGAGTGGGGAGAGCAGTGGCTGGGGTAAGAAGGCAGCAATGAAGTCTGCTCTCAAAGGGCCGACCAAGCCCCCCTATCCCAGCCGGTCAACTGAGGGAGACAGGAGAAGGGGATCCACAGGGAAGCCAGGTTCCGGGTGCTGTTCATGAGAATCTTCCAGACATGGTGAATGAGTGTGGGGAGGGGAGGCTGTGACTGGGGGAACGTGATTCCTGGGTCTCCTCTCTCTTGGTGTGGGAGCCACTGTCCCAGAGAACCACAAATCCAGAGTGTGCCCTGCAGCTCTGAGGGGGAGACAAGCAGGGGGACAGGGCCTCCCTCAGCTCCAAGGGACACGGTCGGAGCCTCTGCCTGCAGCCTTGCCACCCTGAGGCCATCTTTCCATCTGTGGTCACATCACAGCATCCTCGTGGGACCCATGCGGCCTTCTTGTGAGAAGGGAGATGAGGAGCCTGAGGCCACCTTGGGCCTTGCGTGCATGGGGGTCTTCCCCCAAAATGGCGTCTACGTATGTGACCTTCCGTCCTTTGTTCTGGCTGGCACTGCCTGCAGCACAGCTGAGCCTCTACAGGAATGGTAGGCAGAACCCTTCGGCTTCCAGACCTGCTTGTGGAGGGTTCTGGCCGCCCCTTCCAGGCCCGTGGAGGGCACACGCTACAGCCGCCCAGCTACACGGTCTTCCACGGGTGCCGCCTGGCCGTGCCGTCAAGTACGTGTGCATACACGTGTGCAAACACACACACATGAAAGGACCTGAAAGGAGGTGCTGTCCACGAAGAGAAGGGACCATGAGGATGAGATTCAGCCCTAGGGGAGGTGGCCTTGGGGCAGTATTAGCCCGGAGGAGGACTGGGGGAGCCTCCCCTGTCCCCCATGCGCTCACCTTTGAGGTGGCACCTTCAACGCAGGAACTGGTCCTCACAGAGAGAAGCAGCTGGCCCCGAGCCCTGAACTTCTCAGAGCTTCCGGCATGTGAGGAAATATTCCTATTGTTTACATGTGACCCAGCCTATGGTATTTTCTCTCTGCAGCTCAGAAGAAGTAACACAGGTGGGTTTCCGGCCTTTTGGTCCCCGTGGCTTCCTCACTGGCAGTATTCTCGTTTGCTCCCCTCCTCAGGTCTCCCACTGCGGCCTCTGAGACATGCATCCTGGGACAGATGGTCCCCTCACTGCCTGGCCAGTACAGAGCAGGACAAACACTAACTTGCTAGGAAGTTGCTCTTGGATAGTGAACCCCACTTTTCCTACTCATCCCAATCAGAAACCTACACAGCCCTTCTGGGGGTGTTTTGGAAGAAATCCAGCATAGGAGGCAGGCGTTGCCTTGGGAATGCCAGGCCTGTGCTGTCCTGACCTGTGCAGGGCTCCCACAGGGGTCCCCAGGCCTCCAGCAATGCTCACCGCCCTTCCCAGCAGCCTCTGGGCTGGAGAAAGCCCTGCCATCAGGAACTCGTGAGCCCACAAGGGCCTCCATCTGCCCTGGAGACCTCCCTCGGCCCCCCGCAGCAGGTGTTTGCCGAGCCCGAGGTCTCCGTGCTTACATAACCCTGGTTCCATTTGGAGGGATGAAAAATCGCGCTGTGGTTTATTGTAAACAGGCTTACATTCACCCAAACACGGAGAGCCAAGGTCAGCGGATTATTCATGGGCCTCTCTGCCCCTGCCCAGGCAGTCCAGCTGCAGTTGCAGACACCCCCAGCCCCCCAAGGCCCAACCTGCCTGCCAGGCCGACCGGGGGGGGGGGCATGTGTGTGTGCATGTGAGCATGTGCATGCCACAGCCCTGGAGTGCCTGTGTCGGCAGCTCTGTCCCCTGCACCTCCTAGAGGACCATAAGGGGCTGGGGACAAGAAGCTGAGATGCCACCATGAGTGGAAACTTCCTGTGGAAAGATAATTGTTTAAGACAGAAGGGTGAAGGAATTCAGCCACAGGCTTTCTGCAGAAGAGGGTGGCCCCTGCTTGGGGCCCCTGCTCCAGGACGGTTCCCTCCCTGCTCAGGAGAGTATGCAAGCATTGTATAAACACTCCATCGTGCAGAAGGCAGGCTGAGACTGCAGGGATGCAGCAGGGATGGTGTCTATTGCTCTACTGGGGGCCAGTGGAGACACTGATGGAAGGCTGGGTGACTGTCTTTCAAGATGGTAGGGCTGGTGGGTAGGTGCTGGAAGCTGTTGGGACTTCAGCCCTCGAGAAAGCTGGGAGCTTTGCTTACAGGCTCAATCAGGGCCTCTGTGGGTCCCATCCAGAATTGTGTAAGGGCGGGCTTTATTTGCTCCGGTGATTAGAAGCCCCACATAGAGGCCCTGCAAGGCTACCAGACTCCAACCCCACTGAGGAAGAGGAGGGAGGGGCTCCCCAGCCTGTCAGGGCAGCGCAGAACTGGGAGCTTGTTAAGAACCAAACCTCGGAGACGCCACGTGAGGGTGAAGGCACTCCATCATTGTTTCACAGCCCTGCCCCCAAGTCCGCACCTACTGCATAGCCCCCCAAAGAGTCTCTGGGCCCCCAGGAACGAGCCAAGGAGCCTAGAGTGAGCGCTCTTCCCCTCTCACCCCCTTGAATCCTATCAGTCCCCAGGCGTGGTCAGGCCATGCTCCCCAACCAGGGGGACAGTGCTGACCGTGTGTCCACCCTGCGTGCACAGCGCTGGCTGGATGATGCCTGGACAGCAGGCCCCAGGTGGGGACCGAGCACCATGAGAAGGGGGGGAAGTCAGGAGTGGCATGGGGGATGGGGACAGGGGTAAGGAGCAGAGGGGGGTCTTGGGAATGATGGATGGGACCAGGTAGAGACTCCGCCACAAGCCGTCAATGATGGAGGGCGGTTGTGGAAAACCTCACAAATGTCCCAGCTACAGAGACGCTGCTGTGACACAGGTGTGAGGTGTGCCCCTGTGCCGGCAGCTTCTTTGCCCTTCCTCCCTTGCCCTCGGCGTGCAGATGCCCCGGCCTCTCAATGGCTCTGAGAAACATGCAGAGAACAGGGGGAGTGCCGGGGAGTTGTCCAGGTGTCCCTGCCCCCTGGAGGGGGCCGGGTGCAGCTATGACTCTCTGTGACCCCTCAGAGCCGGGCTCCCACCCCGCACACCTGCCCAGGTGCTCTGACAGTTGCCTGTGTGGAGAGGGCTCAGCCTCACTCTCCCCACCTGCTCATGGACTTTCTGAGCCCAACGCCCAACCCGGTAGAGAGCTGACATGTTGGTCCAGACCCTGTGTGGACCAGCTGAGTGACCTGGGAGATGTACTCACTCCTGTAAGCCTCAGTTTCCCTGTCCACACTGGGGGGATGGAGGACCCCCAGCTCTAGAGGGGGTGAATTGTACCATATGATGTGTGGTCCCCAAAGTTACTTCTCCAGTGTCAGCTGATGTAGTCTCCATGCTGATGGTGATGACGTTGGTAGTGATGACAGAGGGTGATGACACAGTGGTGATGGTGATGCTGCTGACACGTGGTGGTGGTGGTGATGGCGGTGGTCATGGTGATGATGACAGTGATGGTGATGGTGATGGTGGTGATGGTGATGGTGATGATGGTGATGATGATGATGGTGATAATGATGGTGATGATGGTGATGTGGTGGTGGTGATGATGGTGATGGTGATGATGATGGTGATGGTGGAGGTGATAGTGGTGATGATGGTGGTGATGGTGATGATGATGGTGAGATGGTGATAGTGGTGGTGATGGTGTTGGAGGTGATGGTAGTGATGGTGGAAGTGAGGGTGGAGGTGATGATGGTGACGATGATGATGATGATGGTGGTAATGGTGATGGTGGTGGTGGTGGTGATGATGGTAGTGGTGATGATGGTGATGGTGGTGGTAGAGGTGATGATGGAGGTGATGGTGATGGTGATAGTGGTGATAATGGTGATGATGGTGATGATAATGGAGATGGTGGTGGTGATGGTGAAGGTGATGATGGTGATGATGATGATGATGGTGGTGATGGTGATGGTGGTGGTGGTGGTGGTGATGGTGATGATGATGGTGATAGTGGTGATGATGGTGGTGATGGTGATGATGATGGAGATGGTGGTGGTGGAGGTGATGGTGGAGGTGATGGTGATGATGATGATGATGATGGTGGTGATGGTGATGGTGGTGGTGGTGGTGGTGATGGTGATGATGATGGAGATGGTGGTGGTGATGGTGATGGTGGAGGTGATGATGATGATGGTGGTGATGATGGTGATGGTGGTGGTGGTGATGGTGATGATGATGGTGATAGTGGTGATGATGGTGGTGATGGTGATGATGATGGAGATGGTGGTGGTGGAGGTGATGGTGGAGGTGATGATGGTGATGATGATGATGATGGTGATGGTGGTGGTGGTGGTGGCGATGGTGATGATGATGGTGATGGTGATAGTGGTGATGATGGTGGTGATGGTGATGATGATGGAGATGGTGGTGGTGGAGGTGAAGGTGGAGGTGATGGTGGTGGTGATGGTGGTGGAGGTGATGGTGATGGTGGTGGTGATGGTGGTGGAGGTGATGGTGGTGGTGATGGTGGTGGAGGTGATGGTAGTGATGGTGGAAGTGAGGGTGGAGGTGATGATGGTGATGGTGACGATGATGATGGTGATCTCTAGCTTTGGGCTCTTCCTTGTTGCAGGAAGACAGCCCCTCCCTTCCTCCGTCTCTAAAGAAGTGGAAGTTGTTCTTTACTGCACCCCCCACCCCAGATGCACTGGCCCTCAGGCCACCTCTACCTGGCCCCTCCTCAGAATCTTGTCCAGTCCGCTCCGTCACCACTTCCTGGGCAGCTGGTCCCTCGGAATGAGCCCGGGGCCTGGCTGACCGGGTCTTTGCTCATCCTCCACAGTGGCTTCAGTAAACACAGGAAATGTGGTTTTGTTCCCACCCACGACTGCACACGACGCCAGTGGAGAGGACTGGCTCCTTCCCGACAATGGCCAAACCCAATCTGGAGGCTGACCTGCAGACGGCCCCACAGCCCCAAGGAGCCTTCTAGACCGGGTGAGAAGCCGCCACGCCCGCCCTGAGACCAGCTATTCCTCGCGAGTGGTGATGGACGCCAGGCCTGCCTCCTGCAGGAGGAAACACCCGCTGGCTGCAGGGGCCTCGCCTGGCACTGCCGCGAGCCTGTCCGCCGGCCTGAGGCCTCGCCAGGCACTGCTGGCTGCAGCTGTCTGACATTGAATGAGTCACTGTGCCTCAGTTTCTCCATGCCCAAAGAAGGCATATGAGGGTTGTCATGGAGACTGACACATGCTGTCATGAAGGAAAGACACATACTGACTTCTAATGATGACAGGCTGAGGGAATGCTTTTTTGCCCAGTTGGAAGGAGGCTGGGACAGCTTTGTGGATGGATGGACTGACTGATGGATGGATGGGTGAGTGAATGGGTGGATGGATGGATGGGTGGGTTGATGGAGGAGTGAGTGGATGATTGGATGGATGGATGGATGGGAGGGTGGCTGGGCGGGTGGATGGATGGAGGAATGGGTGGTTGATGGAGGGGTAAAGTTGTGGGCAGGTGGATGCAGGAGTGCTGGGCGGTTCCTTGGCTGATAGGTAAGTGAAAGTGATGAAGGATGGGAGGGTGACTCAGCCTTCCCTTCTCATATGCTCAGGCCTCCATGCAGGCCTTGGACTCTGCACAGTGCCCTCTCCCTTTATCTGCCAGGAAGCCAATGCACTAAGTACAAAAAAAGTTTTAAAATTAAATAAAAAGCAAACATAATCTGAGGCGTGGGTAGAGGAAGGGGGGGATCCTGATAAGGAGACTCACATAGCTCAAAAGCATTTAAAGCCCTGTGTGGCACGGTGCTGTCATTCCCGCTGGCAGATCGGGGTTCAGCTCTGAATCTGCGGCACAGCTGCGCTGCCAGTCTGACGCCAGACGCACTTTCCTTCTTCCTCTGACCATGGCTGGGCAGGGCAGCGTGGCTGAAGGCTGCCCTGGTCAGCCAGAGCAGAGCCCAAGAGCTGTGAAACCGACATGACCGTCCTTCCAGGGAAGCCCAGACCCTGAGGGGCATGGCCGGGACACCGTCCATGTGGCCTGAGCCAAGGACAGCGAATGCCTCCGCTCAGCCTCTCCAGGCTCGAGCAGCAAAGAGAGTTCTCTTTGGGACAGGCAGGGGCCCGGGGGAAGGGGGCGGTGAGCTCAGATGTGGGAGATGAGTCACCAAGATTCTGTCCTAACAATAATAACAAAATGCCAGGCACGATGTGGCATTTGGGCCAAGCCAAACAAATGGTCACAAGTGGGGGGCTGTGGGGAAATGGTTGTTTTAGATTCTGGCTCTCTGGGCAGTTTATGAGGCTCATGGTCACAGCTAAGTGGACAGCACCGTCAGTTCTGTTATGTCTGGGCAGCGTCCAGGCCTCGGTGGTTGAAGAGAAACCAGAACCAGCCACAGAGTATCCCCGCTCACGTCCCCGTGTCCCCAGACACCAGCTCTCCCCCCTGTGTACCCAAATACAAGCTCTCCCCTGCCCCGTGTCCGTAGATACCAGCTCTCCCCACCCCATGTCCCCAAACCAGCAGCTCTCTACTCCCATGTCCTCAGATACTAGCTCTTCCACTCCCCCCGTGTCCCCAGACACCAGCTCTCCCCGCTGCCCGTGTCCCCAGACACCAGCTCCAGATCTTCTTCTCAATGGCAGCCTCCCTCCCCGACCCGTCCCCAGAGTTCTGCTCCCACTACCCTGGCCAATGGAGATGGTCTCTGAATAGGGGGAAGAGCAACCCTTGTTCTGGGACCTGGCGACCTCAGTGCTGGGTGTGTGCAGGGCTCCCACAAGATGTCAGATACACCTGGGTGGGCAGAGGTCAAGGTGAACTTCCAGTTGGGTGGGTCTGGGATGGAGCCTGGGAATCTGTATTCTTTTTCTGCTGCTATGCTGAAACAGCACCCAGGTTCCGAACGCTCTATGAAGCTCCACACCCAGCCCTGCTCTCCCCTGCCTGGACGCTTCCCTGAACCCTCCAGGCCCTTCGCCAGGCCATGCGTGAGGCTCCCAGGCCACCAGGACTATCTCAAGATGTTGGGGTACTGCCGTCTCCCCCGCTCAGGGAGATGGTGTACGTGCAGGGGAATTGTCGGCTCCGGCCCTGGGCCAGCAGCATTCGCAGCAAAGGCTTTTCAACTTTAATGGTGTATGACATTTTTTGAGACAAAATACGGTTTAGCTAATCATATTTTAATAGCTCTACCTTCATAAGCGGCCCGTCTCGGAGCATGGACAGTAATATCTTAATTTCTTAGCTCTGATGAGTCTTGTTCCAACCAGGTATTCGATTTCTCCACTTATACAATTTGCTCCCAGATGTTGGATGCCAGGGAAGTCTCCAGAACAGCCTTGCGAGTGGAGCGGTTCATATTGGATGTCAGTTTGGGTGTTCCACTCAATTTCCTGGAAAGAGGTAGAAACTTGCCCCGTCCAGGCAGAATAGCCAATCAGTGCCACAAGCGGCCCAGCCCGACAGCCCTGCCGAGCCACGTGAGCCACTTCTCTGATTTCGGACATGCAAATGTGGAGCAGATGTAGGAAAAGTGTGTCATTTATTTCCAAGTGCAGCAGCTATCAGGCTCAACAGAGAGGGCAATTAGCAAGGGCCGCGTTTGCGAGCCAGTCCCTGACGCAGGAGCCTGGCTGGGCAGCCCCGCAAGGGAAGGAGGCCGGGGTGGCAGGCTGGACACCCTGAGTCCGCTCACGAC
The DNA here is from genome assembly GCF_031878675.1 of Megascapheus bottae. Taxonomy (NCBI): domain Eukaryota; kingdom Metazoa; phylum Chordata; class Mammalia; order Rodentia; family Geomyidae; genus Megascapheus; species Megascapheus bottae. The sequence goes on along the minus strand of NC_143532.1, from coordinate 1,762,802 downwards.
GGTGAAACTGGACCAGACCTGGGGCCCGCGCAGGTTTCCACTGGGGTCAGAATGTTGGGCTGTTGTAGAAGGAAGGCAGTTAGTGGGCAAGCCCACTCCCCTTCAAGCACCAGGTTCAGTTCTCCAGTCACCAGTCCAGCCGGAACCAGGCACTTCACTCTGAGGTCACTAAAGTTCCCTGGGACTGAAAGTAGAATCTGTTCTTGGTGCTGCCTGCTGGGTGATGCTGCTGCTGTCCTCAGCTAGGGAAGAGTGCTGAGGTGCAGAGGCTGGGGAGAGCCAGTACCTCAGAGGACCAGGAGGTCCCGGGTCAGAAGGCATCGACAACATTGGCTCCTCACCGTCCCTGAGAGCCATCTTCCTATGACATAAATGTGGGAATGAGCTTCCCAGGAGGCAAGGAGAAAGTTCCCTTTATGCAGAACTGCCTATCCTTGGGCTCAGCATGGTTGAGACAGGGGCACAATAGGTTCCGCAGATGAGGGGGCCAGAAGGAGGCTCCTGGAGTCAGACTCAGCTCTGCTAGAACCTCACTCTGAGCCTCAGTTTCCCCTTCTGCCCAAGGGGAAGCTGCAGGAGGTTCAGGAGGCCTCACCCCTCTCCCTCAGAGAGCAAGGACGATAAGGGCAGGGCTGTCCCCAGCACCTCGCCGGGAGAGAAGGCTGCGTGGGGGCTGCAGCGGAAGTTGACCACGTCCAGCTGGGAGGCCATGTGGGCCGTGGGGAGGCGCTGGTCTGAGCCGTTCGGGGGCATCTCTGCCTCCCCTGGCTCCGCCTCTGCTGCCCAGTGGGAGTAGCTGCTGCTGGTCAGATCGGCAGCGGGGATCCCGCCGCCGGCTGCGTGCAGAGCTGGGTCCCGGGGCTCATGGGCGAGGCGAGGCCCGGTGCCTGGGCAGGGGCTCGCAGGGCCCCACTGGGCCCTGGGTGTCCTGAGGCAGTGGGAAATCAGTGCCGTGTGCGGTGCCACCAGCAGTCCGTTGTGTGGCTGCTGTGGAGCTGGGATTGGCACCCTCTACCAGAACTCAGGTCTGCTGCCTGGACTCCGCTGACCGGGCTTCCCCACAAGGCTGGCCGTGGCCAGAAGGTCCAGGGCGCGCTCACCCGTCCCCGGCAGGGACAAGGCCCCAGGCCCGCTGCGCCACGACCGTGCACGCGCGAGCCATGCCCTGCAAACAGAAGCAGAGCACCTGCTCTTCCTGTGCCCCAGACGTCTATCCCCACGGGGACTCAGCAATCCTCACCCTTGTCCTGCGTGGGGAGGGAGGGCCTTGAGGGCATCGGAGGTCCCCAATGGCTGCGTCCACTGGCTGGCGTCCAGGTACTGATTTGGCATGCCGGCGCCACAATCCAGGAGGGCATCTGCTAGGCTCTCAGAACACCACCAGTGCCGCTGCCTGCCTAGCCCCTGGCTGTGAACACACGGTGAGGTTAGCTGAGATGTACAGTCCGGCCGAAGGACCCACTGAAGGACGCTCTGAAGACTTTCTAGGGTGGCCGGACATGGGTGCTCATGCCCGTAGTCCCAGCTGCTCGGGAGGCTGAGGTCTGAGGACTGAGGCTCAAAGCCAGCTTACTTGGAAAAGTCCATGAGAGTCATTAATCAGCAAAAAGCCGGAAGTGCAGCTGTGGCTCAAGTGGTAGAGCCTTGAGCACAAAAGCCCAGAGACAGTGCCCAGGCCCTCAGTTCAAGCCCCAAGACTGGCACAAAACTTTAAAATAATAACTAAAAGACCTCGAAAGCCCAAGCACGGCACACCCTGCTGCCTCCTGAACTCGGGCAGCGTAGTGGACGGTGGCCCTGGAGCCACATGGAGCGACAGGAAGGCTCAGGACCACCACTTGTCCCCGTCTAAAGAAGGGGTCTGTACACTGTGATGGCCGCTTCCCCAACCACCACCCCCAGTCCACTGGGGGCCTCCGAAACAGGGCCGTGGCTCAGTCTGTCCACAAGCAAGACAGAGTGGCCAGGAGGCAGCCACCAAGGGAACGCTGGGCATTTCTTCCCACTAAACACCAGGCATCTTTAATGGGAAACGCTTCTCCCGGCTGCAGGGAAGCGCTTCCATTGTGTCCTAATTGTAAAACTAAAACACCAAAACACGGTCCATCTTCCTGGAAGACACACAGGCCATGCTGCCTCATGGTCACTTCTTAGCCACGGAAGCCTTAGATGTACGTGTAGGTATGTTTATTTGGTTTGCAGCTATGTTTTTCACTTAAAAATCAGGATTGCATGTCTGATCTCAAAGGGCAATCGCAGCTGGCACGCACACTTGGCCCGCCTTCCAATTGGGTTAACGTCAACAAACGGCTTCTCCGGGATTCGCAATCTTATTCTTTGCAAACGACAGCTTTTCGAAGCATCTCCCTGGATTGTTAGCGACAAACCAATTTTTTTTTTTAATTTGAAAAGAAAAAGAAAAAGAAAAAAACCACCCGGCCCTTTCATGGGAAAGCGAGCTCAGCTCTGTGTATCTTTCTGCCACATGAAAGCAGTTCAGCCTTCACTGGTGATGGCCTGACTACAAAGACAATATCTTTAATTAAAATTGGTTTGGTGGTGTGCATTTCTTTCAAAGAAAGGCGAGGACGCAGCATTTGTGACTCATTACCCTCCTCAGAGCTGCTCCCCTCCTCCTGGTTCTTTAGTCCCTCTGGCAAAGACCCTGACCCTGGCGGCCAGGGGCGGGGCCAGCTGGGAGCCTGGTCCAGCTCCAGAAGATGGCGGCTTCTGCCCTGCCCCTGGTTCTGGTAGACTGTTCTCTCTGTGTGTAGGCATGCACACACACATGCTGAGGCTTCAACTTGGGGCCTTGCACTCAAGTTGGTGCTCTACTACTTTAGTTATACCTCCATTTCCAGCTTTTTGCTTGCTAATCAGACCAACATGTCTATGGCTTTTCCTACCCAGCTGGTTTTGAATCACAACCCTCAGGATTACAGGCCTGAGCTGTCGGCACCCAGCTTGGAGAATTATCCAAAGCAATGGAGCCCCTGTGTGTCCCATGAGTGCTGGCAGCCCAGCGGAGGCCACTGGACCCGGGAAGGCCGGCCTGCTTTTCTGTTTCTCTTGCTTGCCCCGGGTGGATTCGGGATCACGTGGCTTTCGAGAACTGTTTCCAGCCGAGGAACAAGATCGCTGAGATCCATCCAGGGCTGTCTGACATGTTAGCAAAATTAGTGCTTAGCAATATTTTTGAGAATTCTGTGGTTGGGCGTTTTGTGTTTTGTCCTCTGCCAAAAAAAAAGCTTGCTAACTTCTTTGCTTCTCTGTTTCCTGCGAAGAGAAGCAGGAGGAGCCAAATCGCTTGCACACTGCACGAGCTGCAGGGTAGACCTGGATCTTTGGCTTCTGAAGCAATATGGCATTTTCCAGCTCTTCCTTCCTCACCTGCCATCTGTACGACACTAGTTCAGCAAATCACGACGAAATGCTCAGCAGCTCTCAAAAAGAGCTGATACGCTGGCAGGAGGAGAGCCCCGGGGGAGATCATAGAGGGCAAAGCCAGTGGCGAAGCGTGCGCCGTGTGCCATCGGGAATAACGTACATTGTTTATGAAAATAAAATCTATTTTATTGGCTGGAGGTGTGGCTCAAGAGGCAGAGCAGCTGTCCAGTAAACACAAGACCCTGAGTTCAAACCCCAGTACAGCACTGCCAAAAAAGAATGTATCGAATGAACATAAAGTAACTTTAAAAGAATAATGGTGGCTAGCTAGAGAAGGTGGAGCTGTGGTTCAAGTGGTAGAGCGCCAGCCTTGTTCTCATAACTAACATGTTGAATTCTAACCCTTTTGTGCAACTAGTTAAAGAGAGTGAAAATACAATGTTTAAAAAAAGAGTGTAAGAAGCCGGGCATGGTGGCTCACACCTGTAATCCTAGCTACTCAGGAGGCTGAGATCTGAGGATCGAGGTTCAAAGCCAGCTCGGGCACAAAAGGACCTGAGACTCCAATTAACCTCTAGAAAACGGGAAGTGGGGCTTGGCTCAAGAGTAGGGCAGTAGCCTTGAGCTGAAGAGCTCAAGGACAATGTCCAGGCCCAGGGGTAGGGTGGTAGCCTTGAGTTGAAGAGCTCAGGGATAGTGCCCAGGCCAATTTCAAACCCCATAACCCTCCCCCCACCAAAAAAAAAAGAGTATAAGGCCTTGAGTTCAAGCCCCAGGTCAGCACTGAAAAAAAGAAAAAGCAAAGGTGAGGCAGAGAGCCAGGCCAGGGCATGGAGATTAGGCCACAGAGACAGAGAGAGAGAGAGAGAGAGAGAGAGAGTGTGTGTGTGTGTATGTGACACATGCACGCCGTATGCACACACCATCTCCATTATCGTGTGCATGCGGCCGTTAATAAATACGGATCTACAGCTTGACCATCTCTAAGGCAGAAATCTAAAATTCAAAAGGATCCAAAATCCAAACTGTTTTGCGTGACACATAGGACGCCCGGTGGAGATGGCATGGAAGCAGCTGTGTGTGAAGAGTCCAGGGAGGGAGCCACGGTCCAGGCAAACTCCCAGACCTCAGAGCTCACAGCACCAGTGCCTACAGGGCAGCGACAGCCAACCTGCGCATTAGCCCGTGTGCACAGAAAAGTGTGTGTGCACTCCAACAAGTCCACGGGAATGAGTGGAGATCTGTAAAACCCCCACCCTGGGTAGGAGCCTAAATAAATGGGTGAAAAGATCACCTACGGGGCCATCGCCACCCGTGCCTGACCCGATGCACTCAGCGCTCTTTCTTCTAAGCACGCGTGACAGGAGGGGCCCACGCCCCAGCCACCGGGCCATACTGTGCCCGAGCCCCAGGAAACTCAGCTGGAAGTCAGCATGGCATCTGGAGGAATCTCAGGCAAGCTGGAGGCCAGGGAGCGCGCTCCAAACGACCCGCCATGACAGGAAACAGCGGTGTTCAACAGAGTGGGGCATGAAGGGAGTCCACCCACGCTGGTCACGCCACCGCCGCTCCCACACCACTCCACGCTGCTCCACCCCCCCCCCCACGCCGCTCCATGCTCTCTCACACCTGGCCAGTTGTAAAAGTGGCCAGGCCAGGAAGTTAGAGACACGCACTAAGCACAGCAAGATGTGACACAGCCATGCTGCCAGTGGCACCGGGTGAGGAAGGAACAAGGAGAGAAAGCCGGCAAGCCCGGCGCGGCACAGGGATGAGAAGCTCCAACACGCTCGTGTCGGTAAAGGCAGCAGTGGCTGGAACAGAGCCGTCCCTAAAAGACAACCACAGATCCACAGTGCCACGGGCGCCCGCAGCGCCAAGAGCTCCCGCCGGCGGAGAGCCCAGACCCGGCCTCCAGGCTGAGCTCCTGGCCGTCTGATCCACAGACACATCTCACAGCACAGGGTGGCGTGGCACACCCATCATCCCAAATACTCCAGAGGCTGAGCTCTAGCAACCCAGGTTCAGAGCCAGCCCAGGCAGGAGCGCCTGTGAGACGCTTGTCTCACAAAAGCCGTTCCTGGCAAGGAATGCTGCCACCTTCCCTCCAGGCCAGGGAGCCATTTTGTACCTGAAAATAGAAAGGGCACTGTGGCCCCAGAAGATGGGCGTGACGGGAGCACACATGCAATCACTTAAACCTGGAGCCCCAGCCCTTGCTTAATTACACAGGGGGGCTGCGTTCTGAGGACCGCAATGAGAACTTCCCCAGCATGCACGTGTGGGCACCCATGGGCAGGCATGGGCATGACACGCACACACACACAGCCAGCAATGCTTCTCACCCTGAGCGCCTCACCTCAGCTCTGTCCCCCTCGTGACACTCGGAAGACCCTGTCCCACCCCTGTGGGCACTGAGCAGGCAGCCACTATCCCCACACCAGCCAGGCTTCGGCAGAACACCACGGAGATCACAGCAGTGGCCTCTGTTCTGTACCAGGAGCCCCAAGAAGCAGTGCCAGGACTTGAACCCCAGACCACTGTGCCCAGAGCCAGCTAGGGAAAGTGCCTCAGTGCACACAGGGGTGCACATGCACCCCCCCCCACATGCACACACGCCATCGCAGCTGTGAAAGGCCCCTTTGTGCCCAGGGAGGGGCCAGGACACAATGCCCTCTTGTCCCAGGCCTCCTGGACCTGCCTGGAAGGAAGGGAGCAATTTTGTAGTGGTTTTCGTGGGGCGGTGGATTCCATGAGACTCAAGTTTCCCAGCCTGAGCTCCAGCGTGGGGCCCTTCCTCAGAGCCGGGGCCTTAGCCAGGCGCCAGAGCTCAAGCTCGTAATCCTAGCTACTCAGGCCGCTGAGATCTGAGGATGGCGGTTTCAAGCTAGCTTGGACAGAAGAGTCTACAAGACTCACCACCAATTAACCACATAACACAAAAATTAGCACTGTGGCGCAAATGACAGAATGTTAACCATGAGCGAAAAATGGACCAGATCATAACCCAGGATCTGATAAGGACACCTGCTCAGCCCTGTTCATCTCTGCACTATCACAATAGCCCGGCGATGGAAACAACCCAGATGCCCTGCTGCAGATGAATGGATACAGAAAATGTGGTATATATACACAATGGAATTCTACATAGCCAACAGACAAGATAAAATAATGGCATTCGCAGGGAAGTGGATGAATCTAGAGTGAATCGTGGAGTGAGACACGCCAAAGACCTAAGGAACAGAAGGCACATGGTATCCTTAACATGTGCTTAGGTCCAAACAGTACAAGAGTGAGGACTCAGTATTTGGATACCCAAGGTTATAGACATGGTCTTGGAGGTATAAATATAACTACATAGACATAAAAATCTATGATGGGCAATGTACTCTATAGACATAATGCTTTATTACATACATTGATATGTATCTATGACATACAAACCCTCAGCTTAATTTTAATTGTTCTGAAAATCTATATGCCAGTGACTTTATATAGAGATTCCCTTCTTGAATATTTGTTTGTTAAACATGACATTTGAAATATGATGCAAAAATCAATGTCAAAAAAATCTTTAATAAAAAACAAACAAACAAACAAAAAGGCCCAGGCCCAGAGTTCGAGCCCCAGGATGTCACAAGCAAAGTAACACCTTGAGAGGAAATAATTTTCATCACTGCAGGGGGCGGACGCTGAGGGCACTGTAGTCTTAGGGTCACCTCCACTGAGGAACAGATTTCAAGAAGCAAAACTTGCATCTGGAAAGCTCCTTGCCTGGTTCTCCAGAGTGCTGGACAGTCAGACACAGATTTTCGAGGTGTGGCAGAGCTGGAGCTGAATGAGGCCCGAGCCTCGAGGTGTGGCAGAGCCAGATCCCAGTCGGCATGCAGAGCCTGGGAGGGGGTTGCAGACCAGGCCTGGGTGTCACACACACAGGGACACAGGGTGGCTCTGTGCACGGTGACGCCCGGGGGTCTGGGTGGGAGTGTTGCCTTTTTCTGCCCTCCCTTCCCCCCTTTGGCCTCCCTGTACGGTGTGGACAGCAGCAGTGGCCCTGGGAAGGGGCAGAGGCTCTTGGACTGTCATCAAGTCTCAGCATGAATGATGCCGGTGGGCCACACATCAGAAATGTGCACAGAGGCTCCGTGGAAAAGGTCCACACACAGGGCCGGCCATCCAGCGGGACTGACCACGGGCCCCACCTGCAACAACAGCCAGTCCCTCCTTAGTAGTAGAGGTGGACAGCTGTCACGCTGTGTCCTGGAGTGAAAATGAACCCCAGCCCGCCCTCGGGGGAGCCTGCACACGGAACACCATGTGGGAGGTCATGCACGCTCTGCCTGGTTCTGTCCACATGCTGTTTCCAGCCGGACACGAGCAGCTCCAAGCCCGGGGTTCATGTAGGGGTGCCTGGCAGGGGTGGAGGCGATGGGGGCGGGGGGACGGGAGCGGGCTGCATCTGCCCTGGGGAAAACTCACCAAGTTCATTTGCAGACTTCTCTACATATTTGTCGTAGTCCAATAAAAAGGTTTACTTAAAAATATGTAAATCACATTGTTTCTGGTTCTCTATGGCTACAGAACAAATCATGCTACCATGTAGTGGCTTCGAGAATTGTCTTCCATTCTTTCTCACAGTTTCCCTGGGTCTGGAGTTGTGGGGACTGGGTGGGGCTGGAGTCTCTGTCTCAGATCAGGCAGAGCAGGAACTGTCAGACTTTCTGAAGGCCGCCCCACCTGACCAAGATGTGCAGAAAGCAATTACTCTTCAGCCGTGTGGCCGGACTATTAAAAGAAAAATCCACAAATAATAACTCAGTAAACACTGAGGGACCTGCAGTTGGCTCTGGTGTGTGTGGCCCTGCTCTGCCTGGCCAGGTAAGCCAACTGTCCTTTCCCAATAAAGGTGTGGCTACAACCAGAGCCCGTATGGGACGGTCACCACAAACCTCTTTTGTGCCAATAATGCAAGCAGTTTTTTTGTTTTGTTTTTGCCAGTCCTAGGGATTGGAGTCACTGTCCTTGTGCTTTCTGAAAGCTAGTGCTCTGTCATTTGAGCCACAGCACTACTTCCAGCCTTTTCTGTGTATGTGGTATGGGGGAATCAAACCCGGGGCTTCGTGCATGCTAGGCGAGGACTCTACCTCTAAGCCACACTCCCGGCCTAATAGTTGTTTTTACTTTTTAAGAGATAATTTTAACTCTAAATGATAGGACCTCTGGGACATAAAAACAAAAGCCATATAATGAGTGATTGTTGTCCTTAATGTACTATGTTATCTCTCATCTCTTTTGCTGCCCCTTGGTTATCTCATATTGTTACAGTATTTCACTTTGTTATCTGATATATTGGATAAATGCGTATTTGGTTATTTGAAATTGGATAGGGAAGGGGGAAAACAAGATGAGGGGTGGGGGTGGGAGGGAGGGAAATGGGGACCAAGACATGAGAAAGGGTATCAAGGTATGTGAAGTAATGCACCTTCTATCTGGTGAATATCATGTAACCCTTCTATTAATTACAATAAAAATATGTGAAAAAAGAGATAATTTTATTGGTTTTCTTTTTATTTGCGAGTCCTGGGCTTGAGCTCAGGGCCTGAGCACTGTCCTTGGACTTTCTCAAGACTAGAGCTCCACCACTTGAGCCTCAGCACCACTTCTGGATTTTTTTCTATGTATGTGGTACCGGGGAATCGAACCCGGGTCTTCACACATGCTAGGCAAGCACTTTAACCACTAGGCCAAACTCCCGGCCCTTGTTTTTCTTTTTAATCTTGAAGAAAATACAACATAGTAAAGTAAACAGCATGATCAACTGCGGTGTGCCATTGCCAGGCTCTGCCACCAGGCCCCGCTCCACCACCTCACCCTGAGTGACTCGGGAGGAGCCACCCAGGCGTTTCCCGTGGGAATTTCCAGAAGACACAGAGGGGGCTAGGCCTGGCAATGACAGACTGCTGGTCACACAGACACTCTGTATCCAACACTGCCTTAGAGGCAGGACATCTGTGGGGTGCCCTGGCCCCACACTTGTCATCCTGCTCAAGATGCTGAAATCTGAGGACTGAGGTTCAAAGCCAGCCTAGGGAGAAAAGTCCGTGAGACTCAAATCTCCAATTAATCAGGGGGGAAAAAAAAAGCCTGAAGTGGAGCTGTGGCTCACGTAGTAGAGTGCCAGCCTTAAGTGAGTACACAGGACTTTCCTTGAGTTCAAGTCCCAGTGCCAGCACCAAAAAAAAAAAAAAAGTAAATCAACCTCTCTTCACAGGCAGGCTGTCTCACAAATCCTGCGTGGAAGGGAGGCCCACGAGGGACGGGGGCTCCGATCACACACACACAGCAGGCAAACGAGGCCCTCTCCCGAGCCGGGGTGGTGTATGTTCCTTCCACGGCAATCCGGCAATCCTCGTCTGCAAGAGCCCATGCCTGCTCCACCAGCCAAGCTCACGGCCAGTGGTGGCCCAGACCCGGCCAGCCGCCCAGTGCCCAGCTGCGAGGACCTGTGTGAGACCACAGGAACGCGTGGAGAGCCTGGTGGCTGCCAGCCAGTGGCCTCATGGCCCCTGTAAAGCTGTGGCAAGTGGGGTGCACTCCTGAGGGTCACAGGTCCTCTCAGTGAGCCCCATCCCGACACACTTCGCCCCAGGTTCCAAGGGGAAGAAAGTGCAGTAGTTCCTTCCCCCAGACCCCAGGTCCTATCTGGAGTGCTAAGCTGCTTCCTCCTTCTCCTCTTCCTCCTCCCCTCCCCTCATCCTTCCCCCTTCCTCCCTCCTCTCTCCTCCTTCCCCTCCTGCTCTTCCTCCTACTGCTCCTCCTCCTCCTCCTTCTCTTTCTTCCCCCCACAAGACAGGGACAGGCTGGGCAGTAAACAAGCAGTGGCTCTCCTGCTGTGACTGTCACGCAGAGGCCTCTCCACCCCTCTGTGAGACACAAGACCCCTCGAGGTAAGTAGGCCTACTGCTCAGCTCCCTCTTGCCTGCGCCTGAGACAACTTGGCGCAGGCCTGTGTCCGGGTCCACCCATGCCAGCTGCCTGTGCCACCCTGGCTTTATAAACCTCATGGAGTTCTCAGTCAGATGAGATCAGCCCCAAATACACACAGGCCTCCATACTTCTCTTAACTAACGAGCAAACACGTACAAAGAAACGCCTCCTGCATCCATCCTTGACCAGCTCTGGGTGACCAGGCTGCTGCCCTGGCCCCATGGCTGCACCCCAGAATGGCCCACCCAGACCTGCGTCACCACCCCCCACTGCTGGCACGGGGTGGCCCAGAGCCCGCAGCTGCCTGCCCTCCTGGCTTATTAAAGGTTAAAACTAGAGGGTAATGCTGCCTGCCCCGAGGGTGGCAGGGCTGGAGGCCCAGGAAACGCCTGGCAGGGGCTCCTGGAGGTCGGAGGGAGGAGGCGGCAGTGATGAGGAGAGAAGCCAGGGACAGGGGAAGGATGCTCACACCTCCACACGGAAGACCTGACCAGACGTCCAGAGACCAGGGGCAGCCTGTCCAGGGTCACCCGCTGCTGCTGGCCACGGCTCCCTCCAGAAGCGGCTCAGCTTCTCAGGAGGCCGAGACCTGAGGATCACAGCTCCAAGCCAGCCAGGCAGGAAACTCCACGGGACTCTTATCTCCAAGTAGCCGCTGAAAAGCCTCACGTGGAGCTGCGGCTCCAGCGGTAGAGAACTAGCCTTGAGGGACAAAGCTAAAGGACAATGCCCAGGCCCTGAGTTCAAGCCCCGGAACCAGCACCAAAAGAAAAAAGGGAGGGGGGAAGCAGGCATGCAGTCAAGTAAGCGATCAAGAAGGAATGACAAAAATAAAGAAAACAGAACAGTCCAGGACCCCACTTCTCTGGCTTGCAAGGCGGGGGCGCTGGCTGTGCGCCTGTTTTTCTATAGCAAGGGCGGAGTCCACCGCCCGCCCCTCCCAGGATCTCCAGGTAGGGTTAGAAGGTCTGGGGTAGGAGTCAATCCTGCCGGCTAGGCCGACCTGAATGAGGGTTACCCCACTTTCCCTTCGAGCAGAGCCACCGTGCCCGCCTGGCCTGTGGTTAACCTGCCCCCTTGAAAACCTCGGCAGGCATCCGGGCTGGGGACTCCCTCAACAGTTATCCAAATATTTGTAGCTCGTGGGTCATCAGGCACTTCCTGTGAGGCAACATTTGGGGGTGTTCCCACCCACACCGCGCCCATTTCCCTCCCGCTACTGCCAGACCCACGCCAGGCATGGCCAGGGCATCTGCAAGTTTCTAGCTCCAGCTGTGGCCACCTGCTGCGGCGGGGGAGGCAGAGGGAAGGTCTGGACCCCCCAGTGCTCTCAGCTCACCCTGCTCACGCTGGGTCACGTGGCGCTGGCAGATAGAAACCTGGGCACGAACGGGGCATGAGGTCTCCACTGTGCGGGAGGTATGGGGAGGGCACAGCTGGCGATGGTCCTGGCCAGAGTCTGCCCAGCCCTGGTCTCCAGCAGCCCCAAAGTCGTCTGGGGAGGTGCTGGCAAGCAAACCCAGAGCCCAGTTTGCCAGCCAGGGTGTAGCTCCAGGAGGCCTTGACCTTCCTCCCCAAGCTGCAGCCTGGCTTTGTCTGACTTTCTAGTCTAGCCCCTAGGAGGTCACCTCTCCTCTCCTTCCATTTTCCTAGAAGAGGCCACTCGTCTTTAACCAGCACCCCCCCCCCCCCCAGGCACGTGGCTGCTCCCTACAGCCCAGGCCTAGGCTCCTGGGTTTCAGGCAGGGGCGGGGAGGTGGAATACTGGCGCTGAGACCGAACACCATCCCTGGTGGTGTTGCCCCACCGCGGCCTGTGTGCCCCAGGTGGCAGCTTCTGGGCCTAGGCTACATTTGCACCCCGTGCCTGGGGCTGTGGTGAGGGTGCAGGCAAAGCCGGAAGGGGCCTGGAAGCAAGGCTGGTCCTGCTGGGGTCGCCTGGCACACCCAGCCTGTACTTAGTTCTCTGTGGTAAATAACAGCTCTGGTTTCTGCTAAAAGGATTCATTCCCAGAACACAATCATTTTCATTCCCACTCACTACAACCCCTACTTTATGGCTAAATATATGCCTTAATGAGCCACTGGCCTGATAGTGTCGTTAAGGAGATATTTGACCTGGAGTGTAATTGCAGGATGGGAGAGGTGGCTGGGGATGGGCACAGGGGCCTGCCATCTGGCGTCCACTGGTCCCAGAGAAAGTGATGAGGGCATCGAACACTGCACCTCGGTGCCCCGGGCAAGGGGGGCCAGGGAGCAGGCAGCTACCCTAGCACTGGGCTCAAGCCTGGAGTCCCCGCCCTCAGCCCCCTGGGCAGATTCGGGTGGCTGTGCCCACCACAGGTCCCCGCCCCTCCATTTCCCAAAGGGAGGAGCGGGGTGAGGATGGGGGGGCATGCACCCTGCACACATGACAGCTCAGGACTCCCCATCCACTGAGGGCTCTTTAGAGGTGGTGAGCCCGCGCAGAGGAGCGGGGCTGGGAGGCCCGGCCAGGCGGGGCGCGACCCCTGACCTTAGCCACTGCAGCAGGGACCACGCCCATCTCCCTGCCACGCCTTCTCTGAGGCACAGGTTTGATGAACATGGATCTTGGAAGAAGGGGTGCCAGGCACTGAGCCTCAGGCATACACCATTCATGGTGGCTCTTATCTGAGAGGGCCTTGGGTTCGGGGCTCAGGTTCCCACCATGCACCTCCTACCTGGAGATCTATGGCTGTCGGGAGAAGAACAGGGCCCAGCAATCCCACCTGCCTCATCTAGACCCCACCAAGTGCCTCCCCTCCCCAACTCAGCTCCCCTAGCTCAGCACTGAGGGCCCCGGCCCCCCCCTGCATCTCCCCAGCAGCTTCTCCACTGAGAACTCAGGAGAAATCTCCCCCCGGGGGGGAGGGGAGAGCATCCCCAGCTCCAGCTGCCACCCTCTCCTCTCCTCTCCTCTCCTCTTCTCTCCCTCTCTTCTCTCTCTTCAACCCTGGGTGAGCTGGGCCTTCAGAGCTAGGAATCCTTGGCAGAAGGAAGCAGAGAACCTCAACAGCTCCTCCCTGCCCCTCACCCCTCACCTGAGTCTGGACCTGGCTGCAGGTCCACTCCCCAGGCAGCTGAGCTCAGGCAGAAAGCCCAGGGGCCTGGGCCAGGCAACCCTTTTCTACCCAGACTGCCTCGGAGTCGGCCAGGACCTCACCAGCCTCCAGCAAGCCCCTGGACTCTGCCAGCTGGGCCCGTTTGCTCCTGCTTGGCTTTTCCTACCCCTGATCCTGATTTAGCTGAGCAAGGGCTGGGTAGCGCCTTCCTTCCCTCTTGGAGGGTGGAAGGGGGCGGGGAGGCTTCCCTGGGACTGGGGTGGCTGGTGCTACTGCTGTTGGGCTGGGACACAAATAGGGAGACCCTGTTTAATTATATTATATCATTTAAAAAAAAGAAGAAAAGAAAGGGGAAGTCGGAGCGGGGCAGGGGAGCTGGGTGAGCGGGTTACCCCCGCCCCGGGGTCCTGGCCTCGGTTTCAGGTGCCTTTTTAAGCAGCCGGCGCTGAAGTTGGTCTTTCTCCTACGCCGCGCCGAGGACGCGGGGCCGCCCGGGCCAGGGAGCGCGGTGGCTCGCGGCGCCCCGGGTTGCGCGTGGGGGGAGTGATTGCAATCAGAGCCCCATCGGGGGGAGGCGGTGGAGAACGGGGCTCGGCACGGTTTCTCCCAGCTGGCAGGAAGGGGGTTCTGCTAAAATCCCTGGGGCCGGCGGGGCGCACGCCCTTTGATTGTGCCGGGGACCCCGCCGCGCGGCGCGCTCCCGCCGGCTGTTTGTAATTCCATCCTTTTTCATTAACATAAACACCACTTGAACAAAAATATACACGGCCACCTACTTCGCCGGGAAGGGTCCCCGCGCCGCCGGCACCCCAGGCCTCCTGCCCCCCGCCGCGCCCCGGCACCTGGGCTCGCCGGGGCCTCCGCCCCGGGTTGGCTCCAAAGCTCTCGGCTGCTCCCCGGCTCGCTCCCTCCCGGAGCGCACCCCACAGATCCGCTGGTCACCCCGGCCCCGGCGACCCAAGGAAGTGCCGAGTTATCAACACAAATTCCTAGTTAAGCCTGGAACGGATAAAGCCGAGGGTGAATGGCTTCCATACCTGCCGGCCCGCCCGGCCGGCCGCCAGGCCAGCTAGCTGAGGCGGGTGGGAAGGCGATGCCTTCCTCCGGCAGGGGAGGGAAGGTCTGGGATCAGAGTCCCCGGGGAACCCCCGTCTGGAACCTTGGCCTGCATGGGGAGGTGGACACCGCTCCCCCCCACCCCGCTCGCGGTGCTGCGTCCTCTGGTTTCTGCTCCAACACTGGTGGGGCCTGCATGTAAGCGGGGCATCGGCAAGCGTCCCGGGGTCCAGCGCTGGGGCTTGTCCACACCAACGCCCCCGCCCTGTCCCCCAGGCCCCTGCAGAGGTGAAACATTTACCTAGGAGTCCTCCAGAGAGCGAACCTGCCGTGCCTCCATGTGGGATGACTGGCATTTAGTGTTCTGTTTCTCAGTGGATGTGTGGAAGTCTGGAATAAGCGTTCTCCCCAAATCGCTCCTGCTTTCCCCAGGGAGCGGTCTGGAAGCACCCCGCAGCGTGATCTCGAGTTCTAATCTGCAGCCGCCTCCCCGGGCTCCGAGCCGCACCATAGGCTCGAAGGCAGCTTCTTCCCCCCCGTCGCTCACGGCTGGTGCTCTTACCACCGCCAAATGCAGCAGCCAGGTGGGGAGATGCTGGGCTTGGTTTCCAGAACAGGACTCCCCAGGGCCTGCGCCCTGGGGTGCCCATGCCGGGCACCCAGCCTGCTGCTTGCTGGAGGGAAGGCTGAATCCACCCCTATGCCTCGGGGCCCAGCCCAGCTGGGAAGAAACAGGAAAAACAAAAACAAAACAAAAGCTCACTGCAAGGGGCACCAACACGCTTCCCTGGGCACTGATGTCTGCGTTTCGGCTCCAGTGCCCCAAGCCCCGCGCCCAGGCCAGCCCCCTCCCCTGGGCTGGTTAACGTAAAATAAACACCGCGTCTGCTCAGGCAGCACCCGTCATTAGCCCAAACCACGCTTTAAAAGAATTGCTTGTCTCCTCAGACCGCCACAGCACGCAGCCGGTGCAGGGTTCTCCTGCTGCCACCCGCCAGGGTGACGGGCGACCGGGGCCCTGCAGGCGGAGGTTGCACACCGCCTCGGCCCCGCAGAAGCAGCCTTGCCCTGGCTGGCGGCACCGCCTCGGCCGAACACAGCTCTCCAGGCACTTTTCTGAGAAATGACAGAAAGAATGTTCCAGTCAAACTTGAGAAAGCAGAGTACGACTGGGCTGGTTAGAAAGAAGTCCGGGGCAGGTGGCCAGAGTGACTCCAGCAGAAAATGCCCGCTGAACAAATGGACAGACTGATGGAGAAAATGCTGGAGCAATGGCAAAGGGGGAGGCAGGTACTTGTGTGCTCCCACAAAACAGCCAGCTCGCCACTGATGAAGTTCGTTTTTGTGGTGGATTTAATGGGTCTCAGCCCAATCTGGAGGCCAGGGAGACCCGCAGGGGGAAGCTCTGCCCGCAGCCGCGGTGGCGGAACTCACACGCAGACCTCAAGGGAGCCAGGGGGGGGGGGGAGGCCCGTGAGGGTGCACCGCCGGCAGGAGTGCAAGGACACACTTGAACCTTTCAAAAGCAGCTAACCTTGAGCATCTTCCCATGTGAGGAACATAATTTTTTGCCAAGTGAATTAATTGTCAAGTACTAGGAGGGGGGGAAAAAATACAAGCAAACCGAAGAAATAATTTTCATGAGAACCAGCCCTGGAGTCGGCGGCCTAGGGCTTCACGGAAGGTGTCTCACACATAAGGCCCAGAAGCTCTGATGACTGTATGGTTTAATGTCCACTGGGCTGTTTTGGCTTTGTTTTGTTTTTTAATTTCAGGGTAGAAAACTGCATTGAGTGCAAAGTCGAAACCCACCAGGAAAGTAACAGGCATATATTTTGAATTGAAGGGGACTCTGGTTACATTAGTCTGAGTTTCCGCCAGAGCCCGTGGACAGCAGAGCCTGGCTGGTCAGTTGTACCCACCCAGGAATTCCTCCCAGACTTCTTTTGGGGGACTCTAATCTCCAAGGAGCTGAGCCAGGCAGCTCCAAGGGTCTTTTTGGTTCCACACCCATTCGAGGTCTTGAAAAGGAACTCGGTAAAGATTCCCTGCCACTGGGACGGGAGGTGGAGGAGGAAGGCGAGTTGTCAGGAAAGCTTTCCACCTCCCCTCCGGGGGTTTCTATGAAACTGGACAGCCAGGAGAGAGCCACAGCACAGGCAGCAGCTGATGTGCCACCTGCCCTTTGGGAAAGGGTGCTGGGCAGACCACGAAGTTGAGGGGGGTTAACCCTGCCTTTTGTTTAGTGAGATGGAGGACATCTTCTCTTATATTGCTTGTGGTAGCTCAAAGCTGGGGTTCCACAGGGCTGTGGAGTGGTTTTAAAACCGATCCTGCACTTACCAGGCCAGGTTTGCCGGCCATTTGCCTGGTCCATGCTGTCAAAATGGGTTTATAGCAATTCTCTAAATACTAGCAGCATTCATACACAGCAGGAGTTGAATGATTTCTAATGATAACCCCCCCCCCACACACACACACACACACACTGCTGTCTTCAAGGCAGCCTACATGCAAAGGAGGACAGAGAATTGGAATTCAGAGTGGTTCTTATGGCTGCCCACACATCACAGCTCCTGGGCGAGGAAGTAGGTGGCTAGCTCCATAAAGGTCTAGGGAGCCCTTAAAGGGTTCTGTCCATGGCTCAGCCCAGCCAGGCAGGGGACAGGGCACCCACACTGGCCCTCCCAGTTCCGGATGGGCCCCAGCAGAGCCCCCTGAGCCTGCACTTTTCTCCAGAGCCCTGACAGAAAAGGTGTCCCAAATTCCAGGCGACTTTCCACCTCCCCGCTTGCTTCATGCCACCAAAGGCTGGTACCACAGATTTTCACCAGCTGCCCCTTCTCGCCACAATCACCAGTCACCCGGGACTATCAACCACAGCCAGCAATTGCTAACGATCTGACCTCTCCACCACCCACAAGAGGGTCTCACCCTGTTCTTTTTTGAAGTTGAGAAAAATGAGGCACAGAGGCCTGGGACTATAAGTTCTAAAATGTTCATGGCCACGTTTGTTCACTTAACAATTGTGACATGGTTTGAATTTATGATAGCTTGACCCTCCACACCCCCCCTCAGCTCAATTCTGGTGTTTGTTCCCCCCCCCCCAACACACACCGCCGTCAGCTCTGTGGGTGGGCACTGATACCCCATGCAAGCATCTGCCCAAGACTCGCAGCAAAGCCCCTGGTAGGACTGCTCTCTTCCCTCTGGGAACCCCTCTTCCACAAGCTGCTTGCTAAATCGGGGTGAGGGCAGACCTCGGAGAAAGAACTGAGCACTTCCAACCCCTTCCACCCCAGCCCATCCTTGGAACCATCCAGTCAGTGCACTCTGCCTGCCTGGCCTTGGCCCCCACCTCTGCCGAGGCTCCTGTAGCCCCTGCTCCCCCCAGTTCTCTGTGGAAACCCTCCCCAAGTCTCTGACTCCTCATCTCCACTCTGAATGTACCCCACAGGCTACCCACAGCAGATCCAAGGCCCTCCTCACCCCCACCATGCCAGAGCAGGCTGGTCTGCGCGCCCAGGGCCAAGCCAGAGACACACACACCGGGTGGACGCTAGGGCTGCAACCCCGCTGGGGCGAAAGGCAGGACCTGGGGGCGAGGGGAGGAGCTGCGTCCTTCCTCAGCTGCCGCGACTGCTGCCGCGGCCAAATCCCCAGCCACTGAACCCCCCTCTGCCCTCCCCGACCTTGCCGTTCTCCACCCCACCCCCACAGGTGACCCCACTTCCAGAGCGGGGAGGCTGGACACCGGCAGAGGGCTGACACCCTGCACGCCGGCCGCAGGTTGGGGGGTGGGGATCCCTGGTTTTGATTAGGAAATCAGTGCAGCCACACTCCCCTTTCACCCTTGCTTCTCTGGCCACACTTCTTGGGGGATCCCTGTCTTTGAAGACACACTCAGACCCTCCGTTCTCGGCTGCACGTGTGTCCTACTTAGTGTACAGCTTGCTCTTGCTCTGAAAAATAGACCTGCGCCTTGAAATGTAATATTTTTGAAACTCACTCATTTCCTTCTCCCCCCCCACTCCCCGTCCCAGGCCCCTCCCTTCCCAGGACAGAAACAAGTTCTGGAAGCCCTCTACCCACACAACACACAAACACGCGTGAGACGCCTGGGGCGGGCAGCAGGGGATGCGGGGTGTCGGGCTGCCTTTATGGGAAGGAAGCAGCTGACGGCTCGGAGGCTCCGGGCTTTGGAGAAGCTGTGCCCGGCTAATGCCAGAAAACTCCCAAAAATCTCACAGGGAAGAGAGCTGGAAATTCCTGGGTTGCTATGTTGTCAAATATTTCATCGAACCGCGTCATGGAAAATGTGTGCTTTTAGGTAATAGGGCCAGGAGGAGCTGGGTGAGCTCATCTTTCTCTTCCTCTTCTCTTTTCTCCCTCTCCCTCCTTCCATCATGTTTGCTTTCTCTCCCACCCTCCTTTCCAGCTCTGTCTTTGAATCACACTACGAGCCTCCTAATGTCAGAGAGAAAAACTGCTCAGCAGTCCTTGCCACTGTGGGGCCCCAAACTCCTGCTGGGGAGGGCAGGGCGCGGGGCCGCCTCCCTGGCCTTTCCTCCCGGCTACCCACACTACCCTAGTTGGCGTTTGGGTGATGAGTGACCAATACAAGTGGGTCAGTTCCCACAAAGGCGAGAGGGAGCCTGAGCCAGGCCTCCCGGGGGGCCTTGGGGCCCCTCTCTGCAGCACCCACTCTCTCTCATCCTGGAAGCTTCTCTGTGACACCCGCAGATAGGGAGTTCTGCCATGGGCCCACGAAGGACAGAAACATCTTCACATCCCGTAGCCCACACCCCATCATAACTCGGGTCCCTGGCCCTTCCAGAGCAGGCACAGAGACTCCCATTGCTATGGAATGGATGTCACTGAGTTCCCGCTGGTTCCTGGGCAGAACCAGCCTTGAAGGGTGGTGGCAGGAGGTGTATGAGCTGGTGGGATCCTCAGTGGGGGGGGAGAGCAGGCAGACCTCAGTCACCACAGCCCAGAGACAATTAAACTGTTATCTCCACACAGGTCAGCTTCCCGGCTCCCCAGCCAGGGTGCACTGGGAATGGACAGGGAGCCTCTGCTACCTGGAAGGCCTCCGTGCAGAAAGAAGGCTGAGCCAGGAAGCCACCCCCTGTGGTATTCTGTGTCTGTGGTATCAACTGGACTCAGGTCCTCAAGGCTGCAGGCCCCGAGCCCCTGTGACTGCACACATGCGGTGCATGCAAGCGCGTCCATGTCTCCTGCGCCAGGGCAGGCAGCCTGCATGCCTCCCCCCAACGGGGCGCTGGCGGCACACGAGCGTGTGCAGAAAGCCTCACATCTGACTCCAGTGCTCTCCAGATACAACAGGTTACCTTGTTCACATCTTCAGAACCCTCACTACTCGGGAACCACGCACACCGGCTACTGTCAGAAGTGTTTGCACCATTCCACATGCCCAGCCTTCACTACTCGGGAACCACGCACACCGGCTACTGTCAGAAGTGTTTGCACCATTCCACACGCCCAGCCTTCACAGTGCGTTTCACACCTCTGCACTGGGCAGCCCAGGGAATCCATCGCCGGAGTCGGAGGATACGAAATCCCCTCAAGATCAGGGCACAGCGCCCCGTCCCTGCACCCTAACTCCTCTAGGATCATCCTGCACACAGAAGAGTTCCATTGCACCCCAGCTATCTCCCCCTTGTGCCTCTGGTTAGGGGCTTTCCCTCCCTGCGGGGTTGGCCTGCCCCCCCCACTGCCGCCCCTCCCCGCCTCTGGCGCCCACCGCGGGTCTGGCTCCCGGCTGCCTACCTTGAGGCTCCATTTGGAGCTCGCCTGGCGGGGGGCGCGGGGGAGCGGCCGGCGCTCACGCGGTGCGGGGCGGCGGGCAGGGCGGCTGCCCTCGCGGTGGGTGGTCGGCGGCGCCCCCGCCCCGCCCGCAAGCCGGCCGGCACAGCCCCGGTAGGATCTGGTTCCCTGCTCGGGTTACCGCGCGCTCGCGGCCCGGCGGCTTCACTTAAGCAATTAGTAAAAGTACCTTGTCCTGGGGAGTGGAGACGGCGCAAGCGGGTCTGTCTTTACGCGCCCCTCGCCAATTTGGGGACGCCTGGGGCGCAGATTTGATTTGGGCTAAATGGGGGGTCGTTATGAATTTTAAGCCGGAAGCGAAGACCTGCAGATGGGCCGGGCCTGTAATTCTCCCACTGTCCCTCTGCCTCTGGCTCCTGAGGTCCCAGCTTTCCCCCACCAAGGGGGGGGGGCAGCCCTCCCCATGGCCCTGGAAATGGAGGTCAGCTCCATTTTTTGGCTGAGGAAAAGAAGGCACGGGCCGGTTAAGCAGCACCCCAAAGTGAGGGGATTGGGGGCCTGCAGAGAAGGGGGTCCCCCAACCACAGGGGCACCCCACTCCCGAGGCGCTGGGCGCTGCGGTCACACCGGAATCCGTTTCAGAATCCGTTAGGCTACATCGGTAAAGGTGGGAGGTGCTGACCCCGCAGGCGCTTCTGCGCATGAGTCGTGCAGCACGTGCCAGGGCCCCAGTCTTCCACGGAGAGGCGGCCCTGGGCTCCGAGGGCCCAGAAGGTGAGTCCTTCATCCAAGGACTTCACCCTGCGGAGCCAGGAGCGCTAGCAGCAGCTTGTGGGGTGTCTCCACCAGCACTTCACAGGCTCTGACTGTCCCGGAGTTGGTGGTTTTCATGGTCATTTTAACACACTGATTTTTCTAATGAGTCTCTGGCCCCTGGAGCGTGGGGCGCCAGGCAGTGGCTGGAGCGCTGGTTCCGCGGCCAAGCGGAGACACCTGTCCTCGCTGGAGGGAGAGGGAATCCCAGCCGTGCTCTCTGCTCCCCACCCAGGAGAGGCGGCGTTGAGGGAACCCTCACGAGGCGCCCCTGGACCAGGACGGGTTCCTGGGTTCTCAGAAGCGCTCTCCTGGATGCAGCTGTGCTTTTCTCCAAAGTGGGGGGGGGGCGGCACAGGGCTGGGGGTCAGGCCCTGGCTCCCCCAGACCTTCACCTCCCACCCCTAACACCCCGCCACCCGGCTGGTGGCCCCCTTCCCGGGCGTGTAACCTCCCCCTCCCCCACAGTCAGGCCTAAGGAGCACGCAGAAGCCAGAAGGAATTCTGACTCCATTTCCCCCGCCCCAGCAAGGCCGAGAAGCCTTCAAACTCGCACCCAGAGCCCCGGGGCTCTACGAAGAGCCACTCACTTCAGGGGGAGGGAGGGCAAAGCAGACCTCAGAATTAGCGGTAGAACACACGCGCACACACACGCGCACACGCGCACGCACAGGCGCACACGGGCCTAAGGTGACCACCCGCGCCTTCTAGATCCACTTCCACCTCACACCGGAGGCTCCCCGGGCAGTGGGGATTTTACCGGCTCCCTTAGAGGGGGCCGGGGTGCCGGGTACACTGCGAAGGGACGGTGCACGACTTTCCCCTCCTCTTCCCGGAAACTTCCCTCCAAAGAAGGGGGGAGAAGGAGGCAGGGAGGAAACAAGGTGGGCGAAGCTGTGCCTCGGCGCCTGCGCACTGGTGTAGCGCCGTGGGGACGTTCGCTTGCGCCGCTGGCATGCGTGGGTGCAGCGCGGCTCCCCTCGACTCTTGGGGTGCGGGTTGGGGTGGTTAGGACGGGCTGTGGGTCCGTGGGAGGGCTGGGGCCCGCGTGCCCAGGACTGGTCTCTGAGTAGCAAGGACCAGTGGGTTGTGTGGCTGCGTGACGGGGAGTGGGTCCGCCGGCGCCCTTCTGCCTGCCTCCAATACACAACAGCATGCCCGGCGCCGCGCCCCGCGCCCCGCGCCCCGCGCCCATCCTCCCCCCCCCCCAGGCTCAGTGGAGTCCCGCGGGGAGGCTCCCGCTGCGAGCCCGCTCGGCCAGAGGAGGTGGCGACAACCGGGCCACCTAAGCCGGCCACCCCCAGCTCCTCACACGGACGTGCCAGGCGCCCCCAAGGCGACAAGGGGTTGGGTGGCCGGCGGGGGGCCCGGGGTCTGCGCGCCCCGAGGCGGATGGGCTTTGAAGCGCCGCAGGCCGGGCGCGGACGCCGCCGCGCACGCCTCCCGCTCCCGCTCCTGCGGCGACTCCGGTGCCCGCCAGTCGGCGCCGACCCGCTAAGTGCCCTCGCCTCCCTTCCCCTCTCCCACGGGACAGCGGTGGGGAGCGCGTGAGCGGCCCTGGACTCCCGCCTCGCGCTCGGCGAGAGCCCCGCACTCACTCACCTGGTCTGTGCGTCCGGCGGCTCCTGCGCCCAGCTGCGGACTCCACGTCCCGCCGCCGGCCTCGCCCGCCGGCCGGCGCCGCCAGCCTACCGGGGAAGGCGTCGGTGCGAGCCGCCCTGGGCCCGGCAGCCCGGCGCGCCAGGGCCGCCCGGCCCGCGCTCCCCGCCCCGGCCCATCAGCTTTCCGGAACGTGGCTGGGCGCGCAGTGCCGCAGGCGAGCCCACGGAGGCAGTGGGCCAACTCCCCCCGCGCCCGCGGAGTCCTCGAGTATTATTATTAAAGAATCCTCCAGAACGTGTTTACTTTGAGCCGTGTAAACTTCCTGCCAGGGTCTCTGCCATCGCTCAGGAAATCAGGACTTGTGCTTGGAAAATGGGGACTCGGGGCCTGGGGCGCAGTAAGCGGATTTTCAGCGTGCGGGGAGGGGGGGAGCGGAGGGAATCCGGACACGCGTGAGCGATGGGGGCGAGGGAGAGCGGACGCTCGTGAGGTGCCCGCGGGCCGGGCGGGGGTGTGGGACGCCGGCCCCGAGGGCGGGCGCGCGGTGCGGAGCGCGGCGTGGAACGCGCGCCTCTGCGTCTCCCGCCCGCACTGGGTCCGCCCGTGTAGGTGCGGCGCGTGTCCGCGGCCGCGGCGGGAGCCGAACCCGCGCGCGCCCGGGGGCGGGCCGCGTGCTCCGGGACCCCGCGGCTTCGGAGGCTGAGTCGCCTCCGTCCGGTCCGCTGGGCCGCGACCCGCCCCGAGCTTTCGTTTTCCGCCCGCGTCCGGCCCGGCCGCCCGCTGGTGCGGCGTCCGGCGAGTCCGGCCCGGGCGGGGCGAGCACCGCGGGCCCACTCGGGAGACCCGGGGCCGGGAAGGCCGTGCCCGCCGCCGCCGCCGCGCTCCGGCGCGGGGCCGTGCGAGTCGGCGAAGGCCGGGGGCCCGGCGCGTTTCCTGCGCCGCCGCCCAGGCCGGGCCGAGGCGCGGGCGGAGGGCGCGCTCACACTTGCTCGCCCCGCGGGAGGCCACGCGCGCAGGGGCCACGCGGGGAGGGGGGGCCCGCGCCGGCCGGGCGGGGACGCGGCCGAGGGGGCCCGGCCTGGAGCCGCGGAGCGGGGCGCCCCGGGCGGCGGGGTCCCGGCGCTGCTCCCGGCGGGGGCGCACGGCCGCAGGCCCGGGAGGCGGCGCCTCTGCGCGCGGCCTCAGCCCGGCTCCTTCCCGGGAGGGCGGGAGGAAGGGCCCGGGGGACGGGAGGAGGGGACAGGGGTGCGGGGGGGGGAGGCTGCGGGGGGGGGGGGCCGCGGCTCCCGGGGAGGGCGGGCGGGCCCGAGAGCGGCCGCGCTGACGGCAGAGGCGCGGCGGGCCCGGCGCGCGGCCCCCTCCCCCGCCCCCTCCCCGCCCCCTCCCCTTCCTCCTCCTCCTCCTCCTCCTCCTCCCCGGCCCTCGGCGGCGCAGTGCAGCGGCGGCAGCGGCGGCGGCGGGAGCAGCCACCCGATGTCCTCGGCGCCCGACAAGCAGCAGCCACCGCACGGCGGCGGCGGCGGAGGGGGCGGCGGCGGCGGAGGGGGCGGCGGCGGCGCGGCCATGGACCCCGCGGCGTCCGGCCCGGCCAAGGCCAAGAAGACGAACGCGGGCGTGCGGCGGCCGGAGAAGCCGCCGTACTCGTACATCGCGCTCATCGTCATGGCGATCCAGAGCTCGCCCAGCAAGCGCCTGACCCTCAGCGAGATCTACCAGTTCCTGCAGAGCCGCTTCCCCTTCTTCCGCGGCGCCTACCAGGGCTGGAAGAACTCGGTGCGCCACAACCTCTCGCTCAACGAGTGCTTCATCAAGCTGCCCAAGGGCCTGGGGCGGCCCGGCAAGGGCCACTACTGGACCATCGACCCGGCCAGCGAGTTCATGTTCGAGGAGGGCTCGTTCCGCCGGCGGCCCCGCGGCTTCCGAAGGAAGTGCCAGGCGCTCAAGCCCATGTACAGCATGATGAACGGGCTGGCCTTCAACCACCTCCCGGACACCTACGGCTTCCAGGGCGCGCCCGGCGGCCTCTCCTGCCCGCCCGGCGGCCTGGCGCTGGACGGCGGCCTGGGCATGGTGAACGGCCACTTGCCGGGCAACGTAGACGGCATGGCACTGCCCAGCCACTCCGTGCCCCACCTGCCCTCCAACGGCGGCCACTCGTACATGGGCAGCTGCGGGGCGGCGGCGGCCGCCGGCGAGTACCCGCACCACGATGCCTCGGTGCCCGCCTCCCCTCTGCTGCCCGCGCCCGCCGGCGGGGTCATGGAGCCCCACGCCGTCTACTCGGGCTCGGCCGCGGCCTGGCCGCCCGCCGCCTCCGCCGCCCTCAACAGCAGTGCCTCCTACATCAAGCAGCAACCCCTGTCCCCGTGCAACCCCTCGGCCAACCCCCTACCCGGCAGCCTCTCCACGCACTCCCTGGACCAGCCCTACCTGCACCAGAACAGCCACAACGCCCCAGCCGACCTCCAAGGTGAGAGGGGAGGCCGGGCCTGGGCCGGAGGCCGGGCCTGGGCGGGAGGCTGGCCTGGTGATCGCTGAGCCCAGCTCTGCTTCAGGGGCTCAGACTCCAGGAGAGGGCTGGCCAGGCGCTGCTCTCGGGGGCTCTCAGGGCTCTTGGGGAAGCTCTCCACCCCTGTGAGGGGCTGGGCGGCTGGAGAACTCCCTAGTGTTTCTCCCTGTTCCAGTCCTGAGCCTGACCAGGTAGGCCCCATTCTCATAGAAGAGTTTCAGGTCCCCAGCACTCAAAGTTCTTGGGGGCCCCAAGTGTCCTCGTTCCTCAGAAAGGTCTCTACGTGGAGCCGGGGGACCCCAGACAGCAGGCTCAGGGCCCCCAGCGGGCGGCTTTTCCTGGATGGGAAGAGTTAGGCCCCAGCAAGCAAGCCCAGGCAGAAGCTCACAGGTCCAGCCTGCCTGAGGGCTGGGGGGCCTGGCTGGGGGTTTGGGCCCCCAAGGAGCCGGGTCTGGCCATGGGGTAGGCATTTGGGGTGTGACCGAGGCAGGCTGTGTGCGTCCAGACCTGGGCAAGGTCCTGGCTGCAGGCCTGGTGGAAGCTTTGTTTTTCAAGACCCAGGTTTCCAGGTCTGCGGACATCCCCGTCCTTGAGAAGAGAAATGGCCCGCCCAAGCCTCCGTCACCTCCTGGGCCTAGCCCTGGAAGGATGGACTGGGTGGCGGTTGGGGGTGCTGCCAGGGCCAGGCAGGGTGGGAGACTGAGGTGCGGGGCCTCCTCCACTGCCCTGAGCCCCCAGCTCAGTGGGGGGCCGGCGGTGCCGGGTCGCAGCAGCGAGAAAAGCTGGGTGGGGCTTGAGGGGAAGATGGGGCGCCCAGGGGGGGCGGCATGGCCCTGCGCCCCAGCCGGACTCCAGCCGGCTCAGCCCTCGTCCCTCCCGCAGGCATCCCGCGCTACCACTCGCAGTCACCCAGCATGTGCGACCGAAAGGAGTTCGTGTTCTCCTTCAACGCCATGGCGTCCTCCTCGGTGCACGCGGCCGGCGGGGGCTCCTACTACCACCAGCAGGTCACCTACCAGGACATCAAGCCCTGCGTGATGTAGGCACGGCCGGCCGCCGGCCACTGCGGGACACCGCCGCATCCTCGAGGTATAAGCGCGGCCCCTCGGGGCAAACCCACCCGCCGGTGGGAGAGGGAGCCCGGCCGGCGCCCCGCGCTCCTCCCCGCTCCTCCCCGCCGGCTGACAAATCTTTAAAATGGTGTTGTCGGGGCCTGGCCGTCTTTTCGATCCGGTGGAAGCTGCCGTGCCGGGGAAGAAAGCCTCCCGCGGGCGATGATTCCACGGGGTCCCGGCCGCCGCGGCGGTGAGCGAGGACTTGTGGAAGACGTGGGCACGCGGGATCAGACACCCACCATTATCAAATCCTTTTCTTTTTCGGTTGCGTATTTATCTTTTGATTTTTAACGTTCTGGGGAGGGAGGGGGACGTCTCGCGTCTCCCTTCAGAGCCGACTCGACTGGACCGGGGGAGCAGGGCCAGAATGCCCCCCCTCCCCACCCCACCAGTCCACCCCGTGCCAGAAATGGACAGGGCGCCCGTAGCTTGCGTTTCAGAAGCCACTGGTCGTCTGGAGAAGGAAAACGGGAGCCCAGAAGTGAGCGGCCGGCGGCCTCGCCCAAGGGACGACCTGCCCACGCCGGCCTCCCACCTTCCCCTCTCCCTGCTTTGCTTTGGGGAGTTTCATTTTGAATTTCCTTTTGACATTTTCCGTGAGTGTTTTCCCCTTTCCCGATCTCGGCTGTCAGCGTTCTGGTGGGAGGAGGAGGCTAACAGTTTGGAGCAGGGGCCGGGAGGCCGTGTCGGGCTAGTGTGATGATGTAGGACGGTTAAGGCACTTTCTAAACTCTAGGCTCATTGTGTTATTTATTCTCCTTTTCCTCCCTAACACAGACTCTCCGTTATCAGTATTAATGGTGTAACATTGTTGGCAATATTTGCCGTGTAGTTTTTTTTTAGATATTCATTGTAAATTTGAAACTAAGACCGATCCATGTAAAAACAAATTTCCATATGTTTTATATAAATATATATATTATATGAAGGACTATTCCCTCCTTTTTTTTTTTTACTACTTTGGCTGCAGGAGTGTGGCATTTGTGACACATATTTTTAATTTCTTTGTGCACTGTATAAAACAACAATTTGAAGATGTTTTGCCTTTTGTGTATTTTTCCTAAAAAAGAACAAAAATAAAAATGTGTAACATTTGTACATGGCCTTTAAAACTGTATCAAATAGAAATAAAATCAAAGGAATATAATATTAGGGCTGAGGTTACAGGATGTCCCCAGATTCACAAACGTCGAGGTTTGAGTCTCTGGATGGTATT
Organism: Megascapheus bottae; assembly: GCF_031878675.1. Classification (NCBI taxonomy): domain Eukaryota; kingdom Metazoa; phylum Chordata; class Mammalia; order Rodentia; family Geomyidae; genus Megascapheus; species Megascapheus bottae. The sequence continues at coordinate 1,735,245 of NC_143532.1, read as the reverse complement.
TAGAAAAATTAAATCTAAGCGATTCACATTCTCCTCTCTCTGTGTTCTTTTTTCCTTCCTTCCTTCTTTCTTTCCTTTCTTCTTCTTACTGACCTTTTCACATTCTACATTGAAGTAAAATCTGGACAAGAGAACTTTACTTGGCTTGTTAAGAAAAGCCCTTTGCTTCTCTAAATATCATTTCTCCTTTTAAAGAAATGATCAGACATTTAAGGAGAAAGGTATAGCCCTTTCCATTCTACCCACTGGTGAAACAAGGCAGACTATACTCATATGCAAGTATTTGTGCATTGATATGTAAATGTGTGTACATATGTCTGTAGATATATTTTAAAATTTGTCACCCCCCCCCAGACTAAAGACTTTTATCAGCCTCAGGTTTTATTGGTTCTGTGTATTCTCACTGTATAAATATTGAAGCACCTTTATACATTTCTTTTACTTTTTGGTGTTCCAGATTTGGTTTCCTCTAGCTGAAAATCTGAGTCCGGTTCATTTCTGACCTGATATGAGTTCCCCGCTATGTTATATATCTCCCCTTATGGGGAGAAAAAAAAATCCATCTAGTGCCCTGGACTTTATCCTGTGGATTCTGCCCTAGCTGCCCGGGGAGGTGCGGGCAGCAGCCACGCTGCCTGCATGCACTGGCCCGTTGAAATGACCAAGAAACTGTCCCTGGCAAGAGCAGTTGTTTGTAAAACCGAGGCTCAGGGGATCAGAAAAGGCCCGTGACGCCATCGTCGTTGTCCCTCTTAATCTCTGGCCCCGGGTTGGGCCTGTTGGCTGTGTGGGGCGCTGGGCGCTGACTCTGCTGGCTCTGTGGTCTAGGGCGGGTTCCCCGACCGACCCCCGACCGACTGAGGCCACCTCTGCCCACCCTCTGCCTCTACCAGACTCTGGGAAATGAGTCCAGAAAAAAAAAGCCCCAGGGTTCCCAGCAGGAGGACATGGCTTGAGCCCCCAGGCCACCGAATTCCAGGCAGGCCTGGGGCAGGAGAAGCCTGAGGTATTGGAGCTGCCTGCTCCGGGGACCCCTACCCCTGCTTTGGGGACTCCTACCCCACAGCAGTGATGGAGCCTGGCCTCGGCGCCCCCTCCGCTGTGGTTTCAGCACCAATGGACTGGTGTTCCAGGTGGCAGCAAGTGCTGGTAGTGGGACCTCTCTCCCGCAGGGCTGCCTGGGCAGGGGATGTGGGGAGGGTAAGGACCCTGTGAGGCCTCACTCAGGGACTTGGTCTCTTCTAGGCCTGAACAAGTGCCTGAGGACTCGGGAAAATCCAGCTGGGACTGGAGGGCTTCAGAAGGGCCAGACTCCCGCACCCACTCTGCAGCCTGCAGCTGTGTGTGGCTGGCTGCAAAGGTCCTGCGCTGGGTGGGTACCGCTGGTGGTACCGCTGGGTGGTGTCAGGCAGTGTGGGGTAGTACTGGGCGCTGTGTTCCTCCGATGATTGTTTTCCCTCCGGGCTGTCACTGGGGCAGTAGCAGCAAGTGCCCACTGACCTGTGTGGCCATGAACATAAAATAGTGGTGCAGCGCCTGTCAGCCTGGTATGGAATTCTAGGGTCCGTGGGTGATTGGCCCCCAGAAGCAAGTGCTGCCTCTGGACCCCCTTGCCTGCGGCCTGTCGTGGGGCCTCCCTGGGAAGGACTCCAGGGACAGGAAGCAGGCTTCATGGCCTGGGACTCCTGCCCTGCACCAGCGCCAGCGAGAGCCTCTTAGTGCCGCTGCTCTCTGCAGCCCCAGCAACGGACACCGCTGCCCCTGGGCACTAGCGGGCTGCCAGCTGCAGTCTGGCGGGATTTCGGGCCACACGGGACTCCGTGGCCGGGCTCAGCAGCTGGGTCAGACAGCGCTATGTGTGGCTGGATGAAGCCCAGGACGCCCAGGCCGTGAGGGCCAAACAGGGAGGCAGAGGATCTCACCCGCCACAGGTCCTTTGTCTGGCTATTTTCCTTGCTCTTTGGGGCCCAAGGGAGGAAGGCTGGGTACCCAAAGCCCAACTCCCTGCCATGCCAGCGGGGTGGATTTTCCGGGAGGCAGTAGGGAGAGGAAAAGAGGGCCCTGCCTTAAGGCGACCTGTCACCAGAGCCTTGATTTCCGTCAGGACAACCGTGTCCTGAGTGGAGCTAGAAAGGGTCCTGGACAATGGGTCATTTTGGTGTGTAAGGTTCTGATGGGGAGGCTCCGAAATCATCTGTGCCTGCTTGGGGCCTTCCAGGGGCACCTACCCTCCTGGCCACACCTGGTGGTGGAGGGAGGCTGAGGCAAGAGGACCTGGGGGCAGCGGCCAGCCTGGGCTACAGGGTGAGACCCTGTCTCCACACAGACACCGCCAAAGGAGGTGGAGCTTCACCAGTGGGCTTGGCCTGGGGTTCCGGCATAGACCAGCCAGCAAATCACCTAACCTGCCAACCCCACTGGGCAAAGCCAGCAGGGCCCAGCCCCAGCCTGTCCAAGCCCAGCGGCCCCAGGACCGCTGGGGAGAGTTGCTGATGGTGGCACTGGAGCATCCACAGCCTTCCAGGCTTGCGGATGACCCAGGTGAGTGAGGAGGTCAGGCGGTGCTCAGGCGCAGGCCAGCCCCGCACGGCAGCTCTGCCGGCCTCTGCTGCCCCCTCCCGCCTGCTGGTGGTATTGGCTCCATGGCTGTAAAAGCAGCTGCAGCAGAGATTGCCAAAGCCAGCTGGGCAGGCATTCATGCAGGAGGCTACACAGCCTGCATTTGAGCCAGCCCAGTGTCTTCTTAGACGTGCCCCGCTGCTCCACTTGCAGAGATAAAGCATGGACTGCCATGGCATAGAACAGACAAGAGGTAGAGTTCTCTGTGCATACATGTGCCTGTACTGGGGCTTGAACTCAGAGCCTCGAGCTCCTGCTCTTTTTCACTCAAGGCTGGTACTCTACCACTTAAGTCACAGTTCCAGCTTTTGGGTGGCTAACTGGAGACAAGAGTCTTAAGAGACTTAAAAGACTTGTCTGCTCCGGCTGGCTCTGAACTGTGATCCTCAGGTCTCACAGACTTGTCTGCTCCGGCTGGCTTTGAGCTGCAATCCTCAGATCTCAGCCACCTGAGTAGCTAGGAGCATAGGTGTGAGCCACTGGTGCCTGGAAAGAGGTAGAAGTTGCTCAGACCCGGGGCCTCCTGGTGTCAAAGCCGATGCATCTCCTGGCTCCTAGATTCCCATTTTTCAGGACATCCTGTTTCCAGTGAACTTAATCTGTGATGCAGCCTCTGCTGGCTTCCGCCTTGGCTGGGGAGGTAGCAGTGGGCTGAGGCCATGGGCTGGGGTGGGGTGGGGCGGTCTGCACACAGGGCTCGAAGACTCCCTGCCTCCCGCCCTCCTAGGGTCACACGCTGCCCTTTCAAGTCCCACTGCACCATCAGAAAACTCCTGACTCAGAATTACATGTATGGCTGGGTGCCAATGGCTCACGTCTGTCTTCCTAGCTACTCAGGAGGCTGAGATCTGAGGATGGTGGTTCAAAGCCAGCCCACTTAGGAAAGTCGGTGAGACTCTCATCTCTAACCACCAAAACACCAAGGTGTGGAGCTGTGGCTCAAGTGGTAGAGTGCTAGCCTTGAGCAAAAAGCTAAGTGAGAACGCCCAGGCCTCAGGACCGCTACACAAGAAAGTTGTCTTTCCATTTCCTTTCCTTTCCCTCTCTTCCTCCCAGCCTTGTCCTTAGCAAGCACTGCCGTGGGGCCGGGCAGGAGGCGCCTGACTCTGCATGAGGGAAGGGGAGCTGCTGCTGCGGCTGCTGTGGGTTCCGTAGACTGAGCCCTGCACCCCTCTCCTCATGGGGTGCAGCCCACAGACCTGGACATACCAGGGACACCTGGAGCTGCAGCCGCGGATCAGCCAGCTCCCGTGCAGTGTGGTTGTCAGTCAAGGTGCAAAGCGTGCCTGGCCCACTCAGAACGGAGTCTGGGTTCTTGTACTGCCATCCCTCGGTGCCAAGGCCAATAGCCTGTGGGTCCTGCAGCCATGTGCATGTGGACACCCTAAAAAGACCCCCGGGTCACAGCCCCAGGAACCGTGGCAGGGACACAGTCTGAGCAAAGCTAAAAGCCAGCCCCACACAGGCATGCAGGCCCGTGATGGCCACGCCCACACCCTGGCCTCGCCCCTACCCAGCAAGTCCTGGTAGCCTCACCCCTACCCGTCCAGCCCTGGCTGCCTGCCTGATTGATACACAGGGGACTGGAAGCCTGCCCTCAGTGGGCAGCATCCCTGGGCCCAGCACCCACTTGCCCCGGGGGTACTTGTGGTACTGGTGGCTCCAGATGGCCGGGGACTCCACTCTGTGTGTGTGGAAGGTGATGTGCTCTGAGGCAGGGACCCTGGGCCCTCAGGTGGTAGCCATGTGGAAGGGGGCCAGGCCCCCAGATGGCCCTGGAAGACCATGAACCATCTGAGCCCCCGGGGACACCCCAGGGACGCCAGGGCCAGCCGCAGACCAGCGGTAGTGTTTCTGCACTGCAGCCCACTGAACCCTGGGCCCGGACACCACCTGGTGGGAGTGGGTTGCTAGTCCCCGGGCCAGTGAAGGGCTCAGGCAGCGCAGGTCGGGCGTGGGGGCCGGCCTAGGTGGTGGCGGCCGACAGTGGAGACGCCAGGGGCGGGGCTCTTTCCTGGTCCCCACCCTGGCAGGGAGCCCAGGCGGGGACCCCTTTGGGAAGAACAGGAAGTCCAGGCCGGCCAGGGCCAGCTGCCTGGGAACCTGGCGAGGGCTCCTGGCTTTCTGGTGTGGCAGCAGTGCCCCCTGCTGGCCATGTCCTGAACACCTTCCCGAGCGGTGAGGAGGCTGCTGGGTGGGGCAGAGGGGGGCAGAGGGGGGCGCCACCTGGCTCACCTCAGCACCAGGCTGCTGGGATGCACACAGGACACCCGAGCACCAGGGGCACAGCTGGCACGGAGACGGCAGCAGTGCCGTCCAGAAGCCCTCGCCGAGCAGACAAACCCCACCCCCCCACGCCGCCCTCCCTGCAAGGAGCCAGCACAACTCCCCTGTGGGGCCTGGCCCCGCCTGGCCCCACCCCCGCCTGCTGGCCCTGCCTCGGGGGCAGGTGGGGAACGGCCCACATGGAGGACCAGCTGCGGTTTAGATCTCAGCTCACTCTCCATGTGGGCGGGCAAGGGCAAGCCGGCTGTGCCCGTTAGGCCTTGACTACCACATCTAGGCACAAGGGACGGCAGAGTCGATGTCAAAGTGCTGGGGTTTCTTCAACGGGGGGACTGGACACCCGTAGCTCACCATCACAGCTCACTCGCCCCAGAGCCCAGCACACCCCTGATGCCACCACAGCCACGCCTGGCAGACGGCGAGGCACTGCAGGGCATGCAGCCCTTAGGACAGCGCCCTCCCCATGGTCTCCGCCATAGGCCGGCTCAAGGACACGGAGTAGAACAGCAGCTCCTAAGGCCTGCTGCAGCAAGCTGGCAGGGGTCCCGACAGAAGGGGTGACTTTCAGCCATCCCTCAGAACTGCACACAGGACAGGGAAAGGCCCGGCCGGGGGGAGGGGGTCCTTCCTGATCTCACTGGACCAATTTCTGCAACAGTCCGTTTACCTTTTCGTCGAGGAGCTGGTGAGGACACCTGAAGAGCAGGAGGCTAGCTCGTGGCCAGGCTGGTGGCCTGCAGTGCACACAACTGCGCAGACTCAGCCTCAGGGTCTGGCACTATCACGGTGGTGACACCTGTGTGTGCACCTGTCCTGCCGTGAACACAGGGCCTGGGTGCCTGCTTGAGCTTTTATTTTATTTATTTTTTTGCCAGTCCTGGGCTTGAGCTCAGGGCCTGAGCATTGTCCTTGGACTTTCTCTACCACTTGAGCCTCAGCACCACTTCTAGCTTTTTTCTATGTATGTGGTACCGAGGAATTGAACCCGGGTCTTCATGCATGCTAGGCAAGCATTTCAACCACTAGGCCAAACTCCCGGCCCCTGCTTGAGCTTTTATGCACAGACTTTCCTGCCTAGACTGGCTGTGAACTGGGACCTGAGCCTTCAGGGTAGCTGGGACTGTGGGGCAAGCTGCTGGCACCCAGCTGGGACTAGTGCTTTTGGCCAGCTGCAGTTTCTCCCTGTCTCCTCAGCCCCGACGGCAGATGAAAAATACCAGGGTGCCCAGGACTTTGGTCTCTGCCAGGCCCCGATTTTGTACCATTTACCACAGGGTCACAGTGTACGCAGACAAGCAGGCCAGGGCCGGCCTGCCTCTCTCCCTCCCGGGGATGTAGCAGGCAGCACACTGGCAGGGTTCACTGGGGTGTCTGTATTTCAGCCACGGGGTCTTTGGTTTTCTTACATATTTTCTACAAATATAAAAGGGATCTGAGGTTCCAGCTTCTGTGCAGCCATGCATCTGGGCATGCCCGCCTCTCTCCAAAGGCTGGCAGTGCCCGTCGTGTCTGGGGGAGCCGGGGTGGGGGGAGCCTCCTCTGGTCACCTCAGCACAAGGTCTCTGAGCACCAGGGCTCTTCTCCACTCTGCAGTCCTCTGTGCACGGCACCTGCCAGGGCCTCACCTGGGTAAGATTCTGTCCCTCCTCACCTCAGTCCCTTTGCCCCATGCCTAGAGGGGTGCTACCAGATGGACTCAGGCCCAAGGTGCCTCAGAACAGAGACTTACATGCCTGCACACGGGGCGTGCACCCCATCGCTCAAGCTCACTTTCCAAGAGGGACAGAGACCCCAGCAGGAAGCATGTCTGCTGACCAGTTCCACAGAGCTAGCTGTGGGACAGCCCTGCCTCAGAGGTGAGCTGGCTGGGGTGACGTGGGTCCAGCTCTACTGCCTAGGCTGCCCTCCCGGCGCTGTGCCCCTCTGCTGCCCGGGCTGGGGCAGTGACACACTCAGGGGGTGGGAGCCCAGGTGCAGGCCCTGCAGGGAGGCAGCAGCCTGCTGGGCCTTGGCGGCGTCTGGGTAGTGCAGGATGGCGCTGTGCTGTGGGCCCTGCCAGGCCAGGCGCAAGGGCGCGACCCCCAGCTCCCGCAGCACCTGCTTCAGGTCTCGCACGCGCACACTGGGGGCGAGGTTCCCCACCCACACAGTGGCAGCTGAAGCGCTGTCCTCCCCCGGTCTTCCCACACTGCTCAGCGGGGCTGCAGGCAGGGGCGAGGGCTCAGCCTGGATGGAGACATCTTTCCCGGCTTGCCTCTCCCGGTCCCGGAGATTTCGAAGGACTGGGATTTTCTCCAGCATCTCACACGTGATCTGAAAGAGCACACACAGCCAGCTGTGTTCAAAGGGACAAATTCTGGCAGTGGCCACCCCAGCTCAGGGAGGCCCCGGCACGCGCGGGAGGGTCCGTCTGGACACAGCAGGGAAGTCGCTAGAATGGCTGAGCCCAGACAGACTTCCCACCTTCATGTGGGAGCTGTGGACACCAGCTCTGTTCCCAAAGGCCTTTTTCCAGGAAGGTGAACTCCTGATGGGCCACGGGAGCCACAGCCAGGCCCAAGTTGAGTCCAACTGTGAGGGTGCCTCGGAACCCCGCATCCTGGAGCAGGGGCCTCCCACTGACGGATGCCATTGTGCATTTGTGACAATGTGATGCGGTCAGCACTAGCAAACTCAGGCTGAGCATTGCACACAGGGCAGGGCACCGGCCCCGAGGACCAGCCTGAGGGCGGGGCCCTGTGGCTGGAGGGTACAGGGGAGCTGGGCAGGACGGTGCCCCGAGCACACACTGGTAGCCTGGTTTCCCTGGTAAAGCCTGAGCCACAGACCCCGTGTGGGTCAGGGACACTGTCTGCAGCCCGACTGTTGGCAGCAGATGTGGATATAGGAGTGTGCTGGTGTAGGTTTGGGCTCTGGCAGGTCTCCCATGGCTGGCAGGTGGCATGAAGGTCAGAGAGCCAGACAGTGGACAGGCTGTGTGAGCTCAAGATGGGCACAGGACATGTACTTGAGCTTTGACCACGGACCTTCATCTGGGCTGTTTTGGACTTACAATCATCCATGTTGCCAGAAGCCAGCAACAGGCCAAGTGCTCGGCTTCTCAAACCCCCAGGGCGGCGAGGCAGCAGTAACGAGGCAAGGCCCTCCAAGTTCAAGTTCGCTGGAAGCAATGCCGCGACCGACACCAGACCCTGCCTCCCTGCCTCCCTGCCTGCTGCCAATCCCACAGGCCTGCAGGGCCTCCGCCCGGCCACTCCACTCTGGGCTTCCATGGCCCGGAGAGGGGCCCAGCAATCAAGCTGCTCCAAGCTCCTGGCTGCAGAGGTGACTCAGGGCTGGAGGGTGGTCGGTGGCCAGGCCACAGAGGACGCCGAGATGTGCCGCTGAGAGGACCCACCTTGGACCACGTGATCCCAGCTGGCCTGGGGCGCGTGCAGCCCGTGACAATGACCCGGGTGGGGGTGAGGATGTAATCCACGGAGACGTCATGGTCCTCAAGCAGGTCTTCGGGGATGTCCCGGACCTGCGCAGGTGCAAGTGTGAGATGGGGCTGCAGGTGCTGGAGCCAAGCCCCGCACAGCCTCGGGGAACTGCACGTGCCCTCCCCCACCTGCTGCCACGCAGACCCCCTACCACCCCTCACGCTCAGAGCAGGGGCCACAGCCCTGCTGCAGGTACCTGGCAGTCATGGACCACGGTGACCACGGGCGTGTCCTTGGAGAGGGCACCCATCAACACCATCATGGCGTACTCGAGATCGGCGTAGCCCTCACCCTTTCCGATCCTCCAGCCTAAGAGAGACACCAGCCGGAGAGGCTGCTGAGGGGCGCGGCACGGCTTCCCCCGTCCGCCCGCCTCAGAGGCAGCAGCCTGCGGCAGCCCGCATGCTCTCGTGGGTACTAAACACAGGGAGAGCGAACATTCAACATCACTGGAGAGCCCAATTTGCCGCAGCGCAGACCAGCCCGGTTACACTTCCCTGGGGCTGGACAGCCAGCCACCTCTCCACAAGAGAACGATCACGGGGGCCTCAGCCCGGCGCAGTCCAGGGCCTGGCAGCAGCAGGAGACACACACACACACACACACGGACCTCACCTTTCTCAGACACGGCCACAGAGCCCACCACAAGGAGGTCCACCAGGATTCTGGAGTCCAAGCCGACAGGAATGCTGAAGTCCCGCACGCCCTGCAGAGGGGAGCACAGAGTGCAAGGTCCCCCACGGGCCCTTCTCCACCCCTCCACCCTCAGGTCGCGTGGGGACACAGGCCACGGGAGCCAGCTCTGGAGGAAGCAGTGGCAGTCACAGGACGCGGGCTTCGTGGCACGTGGGGCACTCCCACAAGGCAGCCAGGCAGGGCGGCAGCCAGAAGGGCCTGGGCCTTGGGCTCTTTGGGCCCGTGTGGTGGGATGGGCGCCAGGGACGCTGCGTGCGTCTGCACAGCGGCCTTCCCTCTAGATGTCACCAGAGCCAGAATGCAGCCAAGGCTCCAGACAGCAGGACACACACAGCAAGGAGGCCAAGCCCACAGCTGCGGCTCTCCTGACCCACCTCCCGGAGCACAGCAGGGCCCTGTACCCGGGCAGCACAGGCCACTCGGGCAGAGCCCACAGCTGACATCCCTTCTGGAGTTGCCAGGAGGGACTGGCTGTGTGGCACAGCACCCCAGGTACCACACCCACGAGCCCGGCTGAGGCCTTCGTCTGTCTCTGCTTGTGAAGCCTGCTCTTCTGGCTTGTTTGCAGTGTAGGGGGACAAATTCAGGGTTCACAAATACTAGGTGTGCTCTACGCCTGAACTGCATCCCAACCATGTTTACTTTTTATTTTGAAACAGGGTCTCTTAAGCCTCCCGGGACAGCCTCAAGTGCCTCCCCCGCCACGGCCTCCGCTCCTCCCTCACTCCCTTTCTAGTTAATTTGATACCTCACTGTATATGTTTTCATAAGCCACAGCAAGTTTGTGTTTTCAGGATAGGACAGTATGAGTAAATAATAAATGATTTCATTTTTTATAACTAAGACTTGAGGGAAACTCCCTAAAAAGGAATTGCCTTATTTTTCATTCTTACTAGATTAGAATCAAACGACCTGCCTGAGTTTATTTAACAATTCTTTAAAAAGTCACCAGGCTTTATTTAACTGTGAAATGCACACAGATTGTATGATCACGTATGCACACGAGGGTTTGACCAGATGGTGAGACAGTCGTGTCTCAGACATGTAAAGGTCTGCAGTCACTGGGACCTGGACAGGAAAGGCACCCTTGCCTCCCCAGCTGATGAAGCAGGAAAGAGCAAAGGTGGCGCCAGCATGGACAGGACGCTGACACTAGAGGGCGCCAGGGCTCACTTGCTTCCCACAGCTTTTACCAGGAATTTGCCATTTGCTTAATGGGGAAAAAATAGTTGGAAAAGCAGAGTTGCCTACTGTTGGGGACCGATTGTGGGGTCAGTGACCTTGGACCCACACAACTGTGTACACAAGCAAGTAGTTCTTATCATGATAACTTTAAGCAATGTCAATCAGTTCTTATCAAGATGACTTTGGGCAATGTTAACCGCTTCTCATTTATCCTATTTGTGACTTGATTACTATTTTGTATGAAGGTAGCCCCTGGCAGTTCCCTAGTTCTAAGAAGAGTATTTAAGGTCGGAACTTGAAGTAAACTGGGCTACAGTCTTAGGCGGCAGTCTGGAGCTCACAGCCTTCTTGGACTGCTGACTTGGGCTGTGGCCCTCCCGAACCCCATCTGTTTGTCTCTTCTATTTCTTCCTAGTCCCTGCCCCCTACTTCAGGAATCCCAATCTGCGAACCCTGGTTTGCTGCCGGCTGGCTCGGCAGCCTACCTGGCCTCTGGGTAATTTGGCGTAGCCTGTGACAGGGGACGGAACAAGCGCCTCTCTCACCTGGGAGGTGGCACATTTCCTCAACACGGCCGCGGTGGCGCCGGGTGGTGGCGTGATCTTATTAAACAACCCAGTTCTCAGTCGAGGACTAGGAACCAGCAGTGTCTTTCGGCTCTTTGAAGAAACAGATTTCAAAATTCAGCTTTCATATAGCGATTTGTGTACACTTCTGCCATTTCGGGAACACCTGACCGAGCACACAGAGGCCTGGTTGAGGGGGAGGGAGTACCCCACCTGGGAACAGGAACAGAGGTGGCCACAGGGAAATGCTCTCGGGCAGGGTGGGTCCCATGCACAGGCTGCTTCTGGCCACCCTGGGTCCACCACTAACGGGAGGAGGAGAGTGAGCCTCCACCACGCCTCCTGGAGCTGACCCGGGGGGACCAGCAGTCGAAGCTGTGTGCTGCAGACCACAGCACCTCAGCCCCCCAACTCAGCACCAACCAAGGGAAACACAACCCACAGCCACAAGAGGAGGACTCAGGAAGACCTGGGCTACAGTGTCGGCCAGCACAGTGGCGTCTTGTGCCTCTGTACAGCATTGGCCACTGCATTAAATTCATAGGGTCACTGCCCCCTCCTTGCTTTACAACTCTGCATTTAAATATGTGCCTGTTCTGACTTCATAGCTGCTAAATCACTGACCATATTACACATTATGCTTAATTACAATGAATTAGTGATTCTTATCATTCTTTGTGTGTGTGTGAATGGTGGGACTTGAACTCTGAGTCTGGGTGCTGTCCCTGAGGTCTTCAGCTCAAGGCTGCCAACTCTTGAGCCACAGCACCACTTCTGGTTTTCCAGTGGTTAGCTGGAGATAAGAGTCTCACAGACTTTCATGTCCAGGCTGGCTTTAAACTATGACGCTCAGATCTCAGCCTCCTGAGAAGCTAGGATAACAGGCGTGAGCCCCGGGTGTCTGGCATAACTCTTGAAAATGAAACTTTTTATTTTTGCCTGTATTGGGGGCTTGAATTCAGTGCCTACAGATGTTAAACTTGTTTACTTGCTCATGGCTGATACGCTACTGCTTGGGCCGTATCTCCTGCCTGGGTTTTTGCTGGTTCATTGGAGATGAAGTCTTGAAGACTTTTCTGCCTGAGCTGGCTTTGAACTGAGAGCCTCCACATCTCGGCCTCCTGATTTACAGGCATGAACCAACAGTGCCTGGACATTTCTAAATGTATTCTAAAGAAAAGTCAAATAATTTTAAGTTGAAAATGGTGCCATGGCTTAGAATGGGGGGGGGCTCCTCCTCTGATGAGCATGCAGCAGCCATGGCCTCTGAACCAGCGCCCAGCACCTTCATCTCTGTGCCTCATGTTCAGAACTGAGACTCTAGGCTGCTCTGGAGAGCTGCTGCAGGGTGTGCCCTGAGTTTGGTGGCTGCAAGCACCACCCATCTGAGTGCAGACTGCTCCCACTTGCCAGGCCCCTGCAGTGAGTGCCTGGAGGTTGGGGCAGTGGCAGGAAGTGGGGTTACCTGCAGTGCCAGCAGCCGAGCACCCTCCAGTGGCTTATCAGGGTCCATTTTCACTTCCTGAGCCCCAGCATAGACGTCCAGGTCTTTGAGGCTTTGGCAAGCCAGGTGAGACCCCTAGTCAGGCAAACAGACAGAGCTGCACGTACATGGAGAACGAGGAAGCGAACGCTTTGCTGAGGGGCATCAGGGTTGACTTTAATGGTCCGGGCAGCTCTGAAGGGCGGCAGGCGAGGGAAGTGCTCTGCAGCTCTGGAAGCGCCCTGTTTAAGGAGACATTCCAATCATTCCAACTCTGCCCACACTCTACGGCGTGTACTAAGGACATGATCCGGAGCACTGGTTTTGTTTCTGCTTGAACTCAGAGCCTGCACTTGTTGGGCAAGCTCTCCACCTCTTGGACCACACCCCAGCAAAGAACCCATTTTAAAACAATTTCCTGGCACTGAGAGGCCCATGGATGTGGGCTGGCCGCTCCTGCCAGCTTGGCTCAGCAGGGCCCAGGTAGCCCCCTAGGAAAGAGGAGAGGAAGGAGCCAAGTTAGAAACAGTGTTTGCTGAAATAAAACATGCACTCTAAAAACAGCACAAGTCATGAGTGTAGAGTAAGGGCTTTCCACAAAACAGCCTGTAGCTGTCACCACACAGAGAACAGTGTCACCCCAAAACCACCCGGCCCCCAGCTCAGAGTTCACATGTGATGCTGTGCCTTCTCCATCTGCTTCCCTGTCACTCCATATCTGCTTCTCTCTTGGGTAGCAAGCATGAAAACAAACTACGTAACAGTTATCAGCGCCAGCTCAACTGAGTGGGAGAGCTTCACCCGCATGGGGAGAGAAGTCCAGTCAAATGGAGTGTCAGCAAGTAGTGGGGCCTTAAGCCATGACAGGGTGTCCGCATATTTTCAGGAAATACACAGCCTAAAATGACACACTCATGCTGCTTCAAGGAAATCATCTTTTCTACTCGAACCACAACAAGCAGGCATCTCTGCTTGTCTTATATTCTAGACAGCCAGGAAACCCCGAGACCCAGAACCAGTCAGTCTGCTCAGGAATGACTGGGTACCTTGAAGTTGGGGATCCTGTGATGGACAGGCCGGGGAAAGTCAGCTATGTTCTGTGACTCCATGTAGTCCCAAATCTCTTCCCGGATGTCCTGCTTGGTGACACCTGTGACAACAAAGGGCTATGACTTACAAAGGAAAAAAGAATTCTAGGTCAAGTGTGAGCTGCCGCAGGGATGCCCTCAGATGCCTGTGACTACACCAGGTGGGACCCCTGGCCAGGCCATCAACCCCCCAGTTTCTCCCTGCCAGTTCCCCTGCTAGCTGGAACTGCAGCAACAGATCCTGGCCTGGGCTCTGTTTCTTGGTGTAGGTATGATTGCCTTTTCTAACTTAGGACATGTCCTCCAGGTCAGTCTGGACAGAAATGCTGAGTTTCTTCATCTTTTCTGCACTGTGTGCCATTCCCCTAGGGACAGGCAAAAGTTTAGGAAGCAATGCCCACTGATGGACCCCAGCTTGGCTTCCAGCCCTTTTGATGAGGGCCTGTGCTTCTCTGGCTCTCAGCCTGTCTGCGGGTCTGCAGCAAGCGAGGTGGGCCTCAATCTCTCAGACAGGGGCCGCTGCCCCGGTCCCTGGCGTACACATCCTACCTGCTGGCTCACTGTGTGCTTCAGCATCTCAACATGCTGCGCCCACCCCAGCCCCCAGCTGTTGCCCCTCTTCTTCCTTCCCTTAGATCTACACGCCACTTCTGCCAGGAAGAATCCTGGCCTCCACCAGATGCCCGGAGCATCCTGTGTGGGCTTCACGTTTGCAGAGAAAGATACACTGGTATCATGACTACCCTGTTGTTACATGAACCGCTCCCACCAGCCATGCGGAGACACACTGTATCCCAGCACTGTCCCAGGCGGAGGGCGCAGGGGCGCGGCCGCCGCAGCACGGGCTGGGGTGCCCGTGAGCCGGGGCGGTGGAAACGCGGGAAAGGATGGGACCTGGGAAAAGCCTGACCCCGCGTCCGGCCCGCCCGCCCCGCCCCGCGCCCCCCGCCCGGAGCCGCAGCCCTCGGCGCGGCCGACCTCATGCGGCCCCGTCCTCACCGCGCCCACTCCGCCCCGCCGGCCGCTCCGCCCCGCACCCCCCAGGCCTCGGCTCGGCCGTCCTCCCGGCGCCCCGTCCTCCCGGCTGCCCCGTCCTCACCAAGCCCGCCCGGGCCCGCGGCCGCCCGCTGCTCCATGGTGACGCGATCACTGCGCGACGCCGGGGGCGGAGTCTGGCACGGAGTGACGTCATCCAGCGCGCTCTTCCCCCCCCACGCGCGCCTGCGCCAGGGGGCGAGGTGGATGGGCTGGGCGCGCATGCGCACGCGCTCTCTCCTCCCCCTCTCCTCTCTCCCCCGCTCTGCTCTCTGCTCTCTCTTCCCTTTCATCCCCCAATCCCTTCTCTCTCCTCTATCGGTGTCTCCCCCTCTCCTCTTTCTTCCCCCTCTCTTCTCCTCTCCCTTCTCCCCTCTCTTCTCTCCCCTTCTCTCTTCTCCTCTCTCTTCTCTTCTCTTCTCTTCTCCTCTCCCTTCTCTTCTCTTCTCTTCTCTTCTCTTCTCTTCTCCTCTCTCTTCTCTTCTCTTCTCTTCTCTTCTCTTCTCTTCTCTTCTCCTCTCTCTTCTCCTCTCTTCTCTTCTCTTCTCTTCTCTTCTCTTCTCTTCTCCTCTCTCTTCTCTTCTCTTCTCTTCA
>NC_143532.1:1697500-1720011 GCF_031878675.1 Megascapheus bottae | reverse complement strand
GGCGCAGGGGCGCGGCCGCCGCAGCACGGGCTGGGGTGCCCGTGAGCCGGGGCGGTGGAAACGCGGGAAAGGATGGGACCTGGGAAAAGCCTGACCCCGCGTCCGGCCCGCCCGCCCCGCCCCGCGCCCCCCGCCCGGAGCCGCAGCCCTCGGCGCGGCCGACCTCATGCGGCCCCGTCCTCACCGCGCCCACTCCGCCCCGCCGGCCGCTCCGCCCCGCACCCCCCAGGCCTCGGCTCGGCCGTCCTCCCGGCGCCCCGTCCTCCCGGCTGCCCCGTCCTCACCAAGCCCGCCCGGGCCCGCGGCCGCCCGCTGCTCCATGGTGACGCGATCACTGCGCGACGCCGGGGGCGGAGTCTGGCACGGAGTGACGTCATCCAGCGCGCTCTTCCCCCCCCACGCGCGCCTGCGCCAGGGGGCGAGGTGGATGGGCTGGGCGCGCATGCGCACGCGCTCTCTCCTCCCCCTCTCCTCTCTCCCCCGCTCTGCTCTCTGCTCTCTCTTCCCTTTCATCCCCCAATCCCTTCTCTCTCCTCTATCGGTGTCTCCCCCTCTCCTCTTCTTCCCCCTCTCTTCTCCTCTCCCTTCTCCCCTCTCTTCTCTCACCCTTCTCTCTTCTCCTCTCTCTTCTCTTCTCTTCTCTTCTCCTCTCCCTTCTCTTCTCTTCTCTTCTCTTACTTCTCTTCTCCTCTCTCTTCTCTCTCTTCTCTTCTCTTCTCTTCTCTCTCTTCTCCTCTCTCTTCTCCTCTCTTCTCTTCTCTTCTCTTCTCTTCTCTTCTCTTCTCCTCTCTCTTCTCTCTCTTCTCTTCTCCTCTCTCTTCTCTTCTCCTCTCTCTTCTCTTCTCTTCTCTTCTCTCTCTTCTCTTCTCTTCTCTTCTCTTCTCTTCTCTTCTCCTCTCTCTTCCTTCTCCTCTCTCTTCTCTTCTCCTCTCTCTTCTCTTCTCTTCTTTCTCTTCTCTTCTCTCTCTCTCTCTCTTCTCCTCTCTCTTCTCTTCTCTTCTCTTCTCTTCTCCTCTCTCTTCTCTTCTCCTCTCTCTTCTCTTCTCTTCTCCTCTCTCTTCTCTTCTCCTCTCTCTTCTCCTCTCTTCTCTTCTCTCTCTTCTCTTCTCTTCTCTTCTCCTCTCTCTTCTCTTCTCCTCTCTCTTCTCTTCTCCTCTCTCTTCTCTTCTCTTCTCTTCTCTTCTCTTCTCTTCTCTCTTCTCCCCTCTCTTCTCTCTCCTCTCTCTTCTCTTCTCCTCTCTCTTCTCTTCTCTTCTCCTCTCTCTTCTCCTCTCTTCCCTCTCTCTTCTCTTCTCCTCTCTCTTCTCTCTCTTCTCTTCTCTTCTCTTCTCCTCTCTCTTCTCTTCTCTTCTCTCTTCTCTTCTCTTCTCTTCTCTCTCTTCTCTTCTCCTCTCTCTTCTCTTCTCCTCTCTCTTCTCTTCTCTTCTCCTCTCTCTTCTCCTCTCTCTTCTCTTCTCCTCTCTCTTCTCTTCTCTTCTCTTCTCTTCTCCTCTCTCTTCTCTTCTCTTCTCCTCTCTCTTCTCTTCTCTTCTCTTCTCCTCTCTCTTCTCTTCTCTTCTCTTCTCTTCTCTTCTCTCTTCTCTTCTCTTCTCCTCCTCTTCTCTTCTCCTCTCTCTTCTCTTCTCTTCTCCTCTCTCTTCTCTTCTCCTCTCTCTTCTCTTCTCTTCTCTTCTCCTCTCTCTTCTCTTCTCTTCTCCTCTCTCTTCTCTTCTCTTCTCTTCTCCTCTCTCTTCTCTTCTCCTCTCTCTTCTCTTCTCTTCTCCTCTCTCTCTCTTCTTCTCTCTCTTCTCCTCTCTCTTCTCTTCTCCTCTCTTCTCTTCTCTTCCTCTTCTCTACTCCTCTCTCTTCTCTTCTCCTCTCTCCTCTCTTCTCTTCTCCTCTCTCTTCTCTCTCTTCTCTTCTCTTCTCTTCTCTTCTCTTCTCTCTCTCTTCTCTTCTCTTCTCTCTCTTCTCTTCTCCTTCTCCTCTCTCTTCTCTTCTCTTCTCCTCTCTCTTCTCTCTCTTCTCCTCTCTCTTCTCTTCTCCTCTCTCTTCTCTTCTCTTCTCTTCTCCTCTCTCTTCTCTTCTCCTCTCTTCTCTTCTCTTCTCTTCTCCTCTCTCTTCTCTTCTCCTCTCTCCTCTCTTCTCTTCTTCCTCTCTCTTCTCTTCTCTTCTCTCTCTTCTCTTCTCTTCTCTTCTCTTCTCTTCTCCTCTCTTCTCCTCTCTCTTCTCTTCTCCTCTCTCTTCTCTTCTCCTCTCTTCTCCTCTCTCTTCTCTCTCTTCTCCTCTCTCTTCTCTTCTCCTCTCTCTCTCTTCTCCTCTCTTCTCCTCTCTCTTCTCTTCTCCTCTCTCTTCTCTTCTCTTCTCCTCTCTCTTCTCTTCTCTTCTCCTCTCTCTTCTCTTCTCCTCTCTTCTCCTCTCTCTTCTCTTCTCCTCTCTTCTCTTCTCTCTCTTCTCTTCTCTTCTCCTCTCTCTTCTCTTCTCCTCTCTCTTCTCTTCTCTTCTCTTCTCTTCTCCTCTCTCTTCTCTTCTCTTCTCTTCTCTTCTCTTCTCCTCTCTCTTCTCTTCTCTTCTCTTCTCTTCTCTTCTCTTCTCTTCTCTTCTCCTCTCTCTTCTCTTCTCCTCTCTCCTCTCTTCTCTTCTCCTCTCTCTTCTCTTCTCTTCTCTTCTCTTCTCTTCTCTTCTCCTCTCTCTTCTCTTCTCCTCTCTCTTCTCTTCTCTTCTCCTCTCTCTTCTCTTTCTCCTCTCTCTTCTCTTCTCTTCTCCTCTCTCTTCTCTTCTCCTCTCTCTTCTCTTCTCCTCTCTTCTCTTCTCTTCTCTTCTCTTCTCCTCTCTCTTCTCTTCTCTTCTCTTCTCTTCTCCTCTCTCTTCTCTTCTCTTCTCTTCTCTTCTCTCTCTTCTCGTCTTCTCTCTCTTCTCTTCTCCTCTCTCTTCTCTTCTCTTCTCCTCTCTCTTCTCTTCTCCTCTCTCTTCTCTTCTCTTCTCCTCTCTCTTCTCTTCTCCTCTCTCTTCTCTTCTCCTCTCTCTTCTCTTCTCTTCTCCTCTCTCTTCTCTTCTCCTCTCTCTTCTCTTCTCTTCTCCTCTCTCTTCTCTCTCTTCTCCTCTCTCTTCTCTTCTCCTCTCTCTTCTCTTCTCTTCTCTTCTCCTCTCTCTTCTCTTCTCCTCTCTTCTCTTCTCTTCTCTTCTCTTCTCCTCTCTCTTCTCTTCTCCTCTCTCCTCTCTTCTCTTCTCCTCTCTCTTCTCTTCTCTTCTCTTCTCTTCTCTTCTCCTCTCTCTTCTCCTTCTCTCTCTCTCTCTTCTCTTCTCTCTCTCTCTTCTCTTCTCTTCTCTTCTCCTCTCTCTTCTCTTCTCCTCTCTCTTCTCTTCTCTTCTCCTCTCTCTTCTCTTCTCCTCTCTCTTCTCTTCTCTTCTCTTCTCCTCTCTCTTCTCTTCTCCTCTCTTCTCCTCTCTCTTCTCTTCTCTCTCCTCTCTTCTCCTCTCTCTTCTCTTGTCCTCTCTCTTCTCCTCTCTCTTCTCCTCTCTCTCCCCCTCTCTCTTCTCTCCCCTCTCTCCCCCTCTCTCCTGCTCTCTCTCCTCTCTCTCTCTTCTCTCTTCTCCTCTCTCTTCTCTCCTTCTCTCTCCCCCTCTCTTCTCTCTCCTCAATCTCTCTGCTCTCTCCCTCCCCCTCTCCCTTCTCTTCTTCTCCTCTCTCCTCCCTTCTCCAGTGCCTCTCCTCTATATCTCTGCACTCTCTCCCCTCTCTCCTCCCTCCCCATGGCTCCCCTTTCTTCTTTCTTCTCACTCTCTCCTCTCCACTCTCCTCCCACTCTCCCTCCTCCCCTTCTCTCTCCCCCCTCTCTCCCCTCGTCTCTCCCCTCCATCTCCACCCCACTGCACTGCACACAAGTACCCCAACACCTTGGGAACAGGGAGCCCACGTGGCTCCCATTTGTCCCCAGCCCCTGTGGAGGGGAGGTCCAGGCCCAGGGTTCGAGGCCACGGACAGGAGAGGCCAAGGGCTCCTCCTCCTTCACCACCACCACCATCACAATCTCCTCCTCTTCCTCCTCCTCCACCTCCCCTCCCCCTCCTCCTCTTCCTCCTCCTCCACCTCCCCTCCCCCTCCTCCTCGTCCTCCTCGTCCTCCACCTCGGAGCCTGGGCTCGTGGTCTTCACCAGCCTGGGGTCTGGCAGCCGCGTGGAAGGCTCCTTGGGAGAGGCTGGCAGAGCCTGGCGTGGTGCTACCTCACCTGGAGGCTGGCAGTGTCCAGGCCTGGCTGCGCCTCCCGCCTCAGGGACGGACCCCAGGAGGCCCGTGGATGCTCCCGTGGATGCTCCGTGGCCCTCGGCTGGCCCAGCCTCCACTTGGCCAGCTGGAGGCACCGCTGGGCCACAAGCACAGACCGGTGACGCCATGGTCTCCTGGAAAGAAGCGCCTGCCTGTCCCCTCAGCCGCCAGGAGGCTCTCCAAGGAGGACAGCTGACCGGCGGGCTCAGCGCGAGTGGCCCGCGGTGCTGCGGGTCCGGACGCGCGGACTCGTCCACACAGGGGGGGGGTCAAGACGGGTGGACTCGTCCACGGGGGTCAGGACCCGCGGAACCGTCCACGGGGGTCAGAACCCGCAGAGAACCGTCCACGGGGCGGGGTCAGGACGCGTGGATTCGTCCACAGGGGTCAGGACCCGCGGAACCGTCCACGAAGGGGTCAGGACGCAGGGACTGGTCCACGGGGGTCAGGACGCGCGGGCTCGTCCACGAAGGGGTCAGGACGCAGGGACTGGTCCACGGGGGTCAGGACGCGCGGGCTCATCCACGAAGGGGGTCAGGACGCAGGGACTGGTCCACGGGGGATCAGGACGCGCGGGCTCGTCCATGGAGGGGTCAGGACCTGCGGAACCGTCCACGGGGGTCAGAACCCGCGGAACCGTCCACGGGGGCGGGGTCAGGACGCGCGGACTGGTCCACGAAGGGGTCAGGACGCGCGGGATTCGTCCACGGGGGTCAGGACGCGCGGAACCGTCCACGAAGGGGTCAGGACGCAGGGACTGGTCCACGGGGGTCAGGACGCGCGGGCTCGTCACGGGGGTCAGGACGCGCGGGCTCGTCCACGAAGGGGTCAGGACGCAGGGACTGGTCACGGGGGTCAGGACGCGCGGGCTTGTCCACGGAGGGGTTAAGGCCCGCGGGCTCGTCCACGGGGGGGGGCGGTCCAGTCCCAGTCACTCGGGGCAGCGCGGGCGGCGGGGGAGATGACACTCACCTGTCCACTCGGTGCTCCGTCCCCAGGCAGGCCCGGGCGCGCTTGAGACCCCCCAGGACACCCCCAGCCTCCGGCGGCTTCCCCTGGGCGCCCAGGTGGGGGTACTCTGTTCAGCACTTTGGGGTGAGTGAGGCTGGGCGGAGGAATCTGTCCCTCGGCCGCCTGGGGGTGCGGCCTCTGCGCAGCCTCGGGAGGAGGTCCCGGTGGGCCGTGTCGGGGACGGAGCGGGTGCGCAGGGGCGCGGTCCCCCGACCTGCAGCTCCGCGCGCGCCCGCCAGGGGTCGGCGCCGGCCCGGACGCCGCGGCCCGGCGCGCTCGGCCGCAGTGCCCGGCTCGGCCGCAGCGCGGCGCCGGCCTCCCGGGGATGAGCGCGGAGCCCGGGACGCCTGGCCGCTCCGCCGCCGCTGGTGAGTCTAGAAGCCCCGGGGTCCCCCGGCCCGAGTCAGCGCCCGGGCCCTCGCGACCGGCCAGCGCGGACACACAGCCCGCGACCCCCGGGGGTGCGGCCCGGCGGGCGCGGGGGAGGCCGGCCTCGGGAGGGAGCCGCAGGCCTGGCCCGGCTGGCCGCCCGGGGTCCTCCCTGCCCGCGCCTCGGGAGGGAGGGGGCGATGGCGGATCTGCCGGGCGGCCCGGAGCCCTTTTGGGGCACCCAGCGCCCCTGTGCGCGCACGCTTGTGCCGGACATTTTGGAGTCTCTTTTTCATCCTGCCCTGATTGCCTTGCTTTTCGCCTGGTGCTGTGGTAAAGGTATTTACAACGAACACGCACGCACCGCTCGTGAAAGCAGAGCGGACGCGGCCCTCCGGGAGCCGCGAACTCCCAGAGCTGCTTCCATCAATCGCGTCCGTTTCAGTGAAGGTTTGAGAACCCAGTGTCGGTCATTGTTAGGAGAAAGGCGCTTTTCCTGTATTTGCAAGAACACTAGTGCTATGAAAATAAGAATAAAGTCGGCGTAGAGTTTGAGGGCGGGGGAAAGATTGAAACCGTCTACCTAGGAGCTGAGCTGGGGGCAGCTTTCCTTTCCTTTGTAGGTAGATACTGGGGATCCTGAATTAAAGACTCTCCGTGGTCGATAGCAAAAATATAAACACAGTGTTTCTGAGGAAGAATGCGGGAGGAAATACACACGGGCGCCCTGCTTTCCTTTCTGAGTTTGAATTTAGCAGGAGAGCAAGCGGTGTGCACAAATATTTTTCTTTCGTTCTCTCATTGAACGTGGACGTTCCCAACGTGTCTGCGCGTCCTCAAAGCTGACAGCGACAGCGGATTCTCCAACACCCTCTTGCTGAGAATCCGGCGCGTCAGTGAGGGAAAAATAATTCCGAAGTGCAATTGTCGTGTCCGCAGTGTCCTGAGCGCCCGAGGTCCGTCCTGGGCTCGGCCTTGCCGCGTCCAGGAGCTTCTGGCGAGTGTGCGGAGGGGGTTCAATGATAGGAAGTGTTGAAGAGTAAATAATCAGTCCACAAATAAACAGCCTGTCCGCGGGATTCCTGGAGGGACGGAGGCGATTCGCAGGACGCGGCGTCCGGCGCTGCACGTCAGGGGTCGGGATCGTAGAGGTCCGCTTGCGAGGCGCCCCGGGACCCCGGCTCACCTGGTTAAAACCCCACGACACCACACGACTGGACCGTGAAACGTCGGCTCGGAGAAGCCCAGGGACCCCGCCGGGAGCGGAGGCCTGGGCTGCGCCCTGGGCCGGGCGCGGAGGGCGCCGGGCACAGCTTGCGCGCGCCGCGGCCGGGGAGCTCCGCGCTGATCGCGCGCGGATCGGCGCAGCCCCCGCCGACAGCCGGCTCGGGTTTCTCCCGGCAGGGCCCTGGAGCCCGGCGCCGGCCCGCGGCGGGCTGCGGCGTGGCGCGGTCTAGGGGGGCGCGGGAGTCGGCTGGTCGAGGAGAATCGCGTCCGGACTGGGGCGAGCCGCCGGGGGGCCGGGCCACGCGCTCGGGGCTGTTTCCCTCGCTCCCCGAGCCCCACCTGACTGGCGGCCGGTGGCGACGCCGCCCGGCCCGGCGCGGGCGAGGGGCCGGTTCTGGACGGGGCCTCCTCCCACCGGCGCTTCCCGGCGGCGCGAACCTGGGGACCGTGTGCGTGTTCATTACTGTGTGGGTAGAGGCGGCGGGCGGAGGACTCGCCGGCCCCGGGTCGGCGACACCTGGTCGGCCGCCGGGAGGTCTAATTCCCCCGCCCCTGCGCTACGAGCGAGAGGACGCCCGGGGCCTCCGCTGCTCACCACCCGACCACATTCATCCACTCAGCTCTACACGTCCACCTAATTGCTGTTTGTGCAAAGAAACGTGCGGCGCCGGACGCGCCGGTGAAACGCTCGGCGGCGAGGGGCGGCCGGGATTTTAAAGTCCCTCCCGGCGACGCCAAGCGGCCCCGCCGGCGGGCGCGGCCGGGTCTTAGAGCCGCCGGGTTCCTGCGCGCCGCGCCCGGATTGGCGCCGGCCGCCCCCGGCTGCCCGCGCATTGGCCCCGAGCCCCGGGAGGGGCGGGGCCCGAGGAAACTAAAAACTGGCTTTCGGCTCGACTCTGGAAACTTTCCCCGATCCCTAACCCGGACTCGGCCTCCTTTTTTTTTTTTTTTTTTTTTTTCGGGCTCGGCGGTGCAGCCGCTGCGCCCCCGGCTCCCTGCCCGCGGGGCCGCCGAGTCGCCCGGGCTGCGCTCGCAGGGCCGCGGCCAGCCCGCGGGGCCTGCCTGGGCCCCGCCGCGGGCCGGGGCCGCCTCTCTCCCGGCGCTGCGGGGGCCCCGGGCGCGCCCTCCAGGATGCCGACCCGGCCCGCGCGCTGACGGCCGGCGCGCGCTCCCAGCCCGGGCCGCGGACCGCGGGGCGGCGGGCGGCAGCGCCTCGCTCGCGGCGGCCCCGACGTCTCCCGGACCCCGGGGCTCCCCGCGCCGGCTCCCGCGCCCCCTCGCTGTCCGGGCCTCCCCGGCCCCCGCGGCCGCGGCCCGCGGACGGCGCAGCATGCAGGCGCGCTACTCCGCGCCCGACCCCAACGCCCTGGGCGTGGTGCCCTACTTGAGCGAGCAGAGCTACTACCGGGCGGCGGGCGGCTACGGCGGCATGGCCGGGCCCGTGGGCGTCTACGCGGGGCACCCAGAGCCCTACGGCGCGGGCGCGGGGCGCGCGTACGCGCCCTACCCGCACGCGCCGGCGGCGCCCAAGGACCTGGTGAAGCCGCCCTACAGCTACATCGCGCTCATCACCATGGCGATCCAGCACGCGCCCGAGAAGAAGGTCACGCTGAACGGCATCTACCAGTTCATCATGGACCGCTTCCCCTTCTACCGCGAGAACCGGCAGGGCTGGCAGAACAGCATCCGCCACAACCTCTCACTCAACGAGTGCTTCGTCAAGGTGCCGCGCGACGACAAGAAGCCGGGCAAGGGCAGCTACTGGACGCTGGACCCCGACTCCTACAACATGTTCGAGAACGGCAGCTTCCTGCGCCGGCGCCGGCGCTTCAAGAAGAAGGACGCGCCCCGGGGCCGCGAGGAGCCGGCCGCGCGCCCCGCGCCCGACGCGCCCCGCGAGCCCGAGCCCAAGGCCGTCACGGTGAAGAGCGAGGCGGCGTCGCCCGCGCTGCCGCCCGCGCTGCCGCCCGTCACCCCTAAGGCCGAGGCGCCGAGCCCCGATCGCGCGCGCCGCGCCAGCCCGGGCAGCGCCGCCTCGTCCAGCCCGGCCGCCGGCTCCCCCGACGGCTCGCTGCCCGAGCCTCAGGCCGCGGCGCCGCCCAACGGGCTGCCGGGCTTCAGCGTGGAGAGCATCATGACGCTGCGCGCCTCGCCGCCGGGCGCCGAGCTGAGCCCCGCGCCCGGGCGCCCCGGGCCCCCGCTGGCGCTGCCCTACGCCGCCGCCGGCGCCGCGCCGCCCGCCGCCTTCGGGCCGCCCTGCGCCCAGGGCCCCGACGCTCCGGGCGCCGGCGGCTACCAGTGCAGCGTGCGCGCCCTGAGCCTGTACTCGGCGCCCGTGTGCGCGCCCCCCGTGCTGGACGAGGCCCTGTCGGACCACGCAGGCGGCCCCGCGTCCCCCCCGGCCGCCCTGCACCTCGCCGCGGGCCAGGAGGCCGCGCTCGCCGCCGCAGGCCACCACCGCCATCCGCACCACGGCCACCGCCATCCGCCCGCGCCGCCGCCGCCGCCGCCACCCCAGGCCCCGCAGCCGCCGCCGCCGCCGCCCCAGGCCGGGGCCGCCGCCTCCCAGGCCGCCGCCTGGTACCTGAACCACGGCGGCGCCGACCTAAGCCACCTCCCCGGCCACACGTTCGCCGCCCCGCAGCAGACTTTCCCCGGCGTCCGCGAGATGTTCAGCCCGCACCGGCTGGGCGTGGAGAGCTCGAGCCTCGGGGAGTCGCCGGGGGCCAGCGCCGGCTGCCAGCTGCCCTACCGGGCCACGCCGCCCCTCTACCGCCACGCGGCCTCCTACTCCTACGACTGCACCAAGTACTGACCCGCGCGGACGCGGCGGGGGCTGCGAGGCTGCGGACTGGAGACCCAGACCCACGCGGAGAGATGCGAGCGCACCACGCCCGCCGCGCGCCCAGCGTGCAGGTAACGCACCCGCAGCCCCGCGTTGCGTCCCAGGGAGCCCCCTCCCCGTCGGGGCGGGCAGGCCTGAGAAACGAGTGCTGAGCGTGTCCAAGGCCTCCGCTCCCGGGACGCTGCGCCCGGGGTCAAAGATTCCGCCAGGACTGCGGCCCGGCCGCGGCTGAGTGCAGAACCCACGCGGACGAGCCGCCTGTGCGATTTTAATGTTCTCTAACCGCGCTGTATATAAAAAAAAGAAAGGAAGGAAGGAAGAAAAGAAAGTGTGGATCTGTACCCAGGCTGTTTTGTTGTTGTTGTTGTTGTTCAGAGCCATTAATATAATATTTAAAGTTGAGTTCACTGGATAATTTTTCATCTTGCCCCACCATTTCCACCAAATTAAATTTAAGAAACCTGTATTGGGCGGGGGTCCCTCCCCGAAGAGAAGCTAGGAGAGCCCTAGGTGTCTTCTTTCAGTTGGAGGTCTTTTACAAAACGAGAAAAATAATTTATTTTTGTTGTTATTGGTGGATAAAGAAGTCAAGTATCTGATACTTTTTATTTACGAAGCTTGACGGTTTTGTGTAGTAGATGCCACCCCAATATTCCTTAAAAATGAAAAACAACTTAAAAATTTAACTTCATGTGTGTGTGTCTGTCGTGGTCTTCATTGTTGTATTTACCTTAAAATAAATCCATGCTGGTTTTCTGCCCAAAGTTTGGACAGTGTGTTTATGTTCTCACATTTAAAAAGAAACATAAAAAGTCCTGGGTTGGCTACAGCCCCCCCCCCAGTGGTTTTGTGACACAGGTGGCTGTGCAGACATCTAGAGACATAGCTGCTCTCTAACTTCTCACCCTGAGATTTGCAATTTTCTTTTCTCAAGCCCAATCTGAGAAGCGGCCCTGGTGGACGGAGGAGGGAGCGGAGGGAGCCTGAGCTGTAATGTCACTGGCTGTCATGCAGACAAAAATGTCCATGGCCAAAATGGGGGTGAGGGAAGGGGGTGCCGCTGGCCTCCAGATCCAGCACCCTCTGCATAGGCAGAAAAGAAGGGGGAAGGGAAACGAAACCTATCTGCCAACACAAGCTGGTGAGTCCCATTTCCTGGATTTCCTGATATGCGGACTTCCCAGCCGTCTTAGAGGTTTCCAGAGCCTTCCAGGTAGGCCGGGAAGCTGGAAAGGGGTGGTGGGTCCTCCAGGACCCTTTAAGGGCCTCCTGAAAAGCGGAGTTCCACAGATGAGCCTCTCACGTTGACCTCTAAGCCTTTTGCCTCTGAGAGTGAGCATTTGTCAAACCCCACTGCACGGCACAAATAAGTGGTCATCCATGACGCTGTTCGTTAAATGACTAGGAGATGGTTTATCTCTCGGTTTTTAATATGTCTGTTTAAAAATCCTTTTGGGCAGCAGCACAGCCCGGTGACACATATGGATGGCGCCATGTCTCTCTGTTTCCCTGGTGGAAAGCTCCAGCTCCCCTACTGGCCCCTCTGACTGCATTTGGGGGCCTGAGAAGTGCCAGCTTCTGCCACAGGAGGTGAGCTGTGCTTTGGCAGAACCAAATGGCTTAGGCAGGGGACAGTGACTTGGCTTCAGGCGGTGGTGCTGGGCATTGTGGAGATCGTTAAATGCCAGTTTATCCCGGTACTGTTTTGAAATCGAAATCAGGGGAAGTCTGACGCAAAGTGTGCAAACCAGTTTCTTCTGACCTGTGGTCCTGAAGGTGGCTCCTGGCCGAAACTCCTTCCCAGGACTTGCAGGAAGTGGAGGATTGGTGTGAGGCAGGCCGAGGACGTTGGGTTCAAGTGAGCCGGGGACCTTGGGGACACCAGACGCCGCTGAGGCAGGGCCCGCTGTGAGCTTGGGGACGGCAGCAGAGGCTCCAGCTGCCCAGGCTTTCATTTTGCTAAGCTCTCTTCAAGCCACTGGAGAACCGCTATTCTCCTTGTCTGAATGTTTCAAAAAGGCCTCCTAGAAAACTCCTCCCGCCTCTAAGATGTGGAGCCCTCGCTGCCTGAGAGAAAAAGAGGGAGAGGAGAGTGGACAGACAGCTGGCCTGCAGATACTATGCTGGGCCTGCTGGCTTTGGAGAAATCTTCACCGTAGCAGCAAAAGAACCATCTCCCCAGGTCTGCTCAGGCCATGGCATGGTGTGCCTCCACTACGCCTGCATCCGCTGGACACTCGGGTGTCCAGGTCTGTGGGGGGGAGCGGAGGGAACAGTCGGACCCAAGAATGGGCCAGATGTGGGGGGCTATCCCCTCAAAAGGCCCCTACCATCTTGACCCAGAGAGGGGGCTGGGTGCCAGTGAGGTTCAGAGACTGGTCCCGGGTCCCGGGTGCTGTGTGTCGCTTGCCTTTGCTACTGCAGCTGCCATGCAACCCCCTCACCTGCTTACGGCCTAGGGGTATGATGGTCTCCCCCAGCTTGGTCTGAAAACCGAGCCAGGATTCCACCAATGGTGTCTGCTATGTGGGGCGGCCGTTGGTCAGCTCATTGGCTCGCAGTGTGCTGAGACCTTCACACTGCCAGGGCTGCCCGGCGCTGAGCTGGCCGGGCCTGTGGGCAAGTCCATGGCAGGAGGAGGAAAGGGGAGGGAAGGGATGGAGGGTGTGCTGTGGGTGGCGGGACTCAGCACTTGTGCGACCCAGGAGCTACATAAATATGGTTTGTACAGAGCCAGCTATGATACCGGTGCGCCTTCCTGACTCCATGGGAAGACACCCTGGGCACATGGCAGAGATCGTTGAAATCAAATGACAGCATCCAGGCTCTAGGACAACAAGTCCACCATGGGCCTGGTCCCAGCACCCTTGGTGATTGCACTAAGAGGAGGGATCCGAGACCTTTTTCCCTCTTCGGTACCCAGAGCTGGGGCTGGAGCTCAGGCCTGGATAAAGTCCCTTTCTTTCCTGCTCACGGCTGGTGCTCTACCACTGGAGCAACAGCCCAGCTCCCAGCTTCTCGGGGGTCAATGGGAGCTAAGTCTCATTGCCTTTTCTGCCTGAGCTGGGTCTGAACTGCCACCCTCCGATCTCTGCCTCTTGTTGGTAGGTGTGAGCCACTGGTTCCTGGCTCCAGAATCCATGTTTGGATTCACTATCCACCAGTGGGCGGTGAGAAGCCGCATGGCTGTGTGGCTAGATCTGCCTCTACCGTGGCAGTCATTTGTTTTGGCTCTGAAGCTACACCCCAACCCAGGATTCTCAGGAAGAAAGTGTTTCCTGCCACCCCCAGGCCTCCCAGAGCCATCTAGAATGGCCCAGGTGGCACTCCCAGCCTCTGCCCAGAGACTTGTCCCCACAGATGCAAATTCTGCAGAGACTTGTATCCTGAAAATTGCTCGAATATTGGAGTAAGAATTTGAAGAGCACATTTTAGCTTGAACAAGTCTCTTCTCTGGCCATTAAAAAAGAATCTGTATAGTGACCAGGTGGCCAGAGATGCCCTATCCCTTACAACTCCCCCACTCAAAGAGAAAAAAAGATGAGAAGTCAGACAGATGGAGCCCCCTGGATCCTGTCTCCCCTCTCCCACCACTGTGGGTCTCCGCAGCACCAGGAGAGCTGATGAATGGCACCAGAAAGAAGTTTTCAGCTTGTCCTCAAAGAGGAGTCAGGCTGGCCAGTGTTGTCTCCTCCCCACTCCTCATCCCAAGTCCACACCCAGGCTGTGGGGGCCAGGGTTGGTGGCAGCTTCCTGGCCACCCCTGGGACTGGGGGTGGGGAAAGAGGGGGTCTATACTGGAGCTTGAACTCAGGTCCTGGATGCTGAGCATTTTTGCTCAAGACTAGCACTCTGTACTTGAGTTACAGCTCCCTTTTTGGGCTTTTTGCTGGTTCGTTGGAGACAAGAGTCCCTTGGGCCTTCCCCTCCCCACCCCAGGCTGGCTTTGAACTGTGATCCTCAGATCTTAGCCTCCTGAATAGCTAGGACTACAGGTACGAGCCACCAGTGCTAGGCTGAAAAGATGTACTTTAATGCCTGGGTAGAGGCAAGTCTCAGAGAGGCGCTGGGGCTTCTGAGCTGGCACGTGGCTGCCGGACCATCACTGCAGCTGGACTCTTTGGTCTGCTCTGCCAGTCTAAAGCTGGGTCGGTGGGGGCTAAAGGTGCTATGCCGTAAGTGACTCTACCAGGGATGGGGTGGGCTGAGGTGTAGTTCCTGTGTTTCAACAGGGGTGGGGGGCAGACGGGGTCAGAGCCACTCAGGGCCAGCCCTCCTCCCCAATGCTGTCTTGCACCACATTTTTGAAATGCTTTCCCAAACTTTGAGAAGCAGTCCCTGCCCGCCTCTTTCTCTCGTGGCCTCAGCGCAGTCAAGGCGCTTGAAATGTTTGCTTTCTTTGACATGGGCATGTAAGAAGGGGTGTGTGGAAGGCTGGCAGCCAGCAGGGCCCAGCAAACCACTCCCCAGCCTGGGAAGACACCACCCACCTCCAATTCTGCTAGCATTTCCTGGTTTACAGCACAGGGAGCCAGTGTTGACTCTTCAGGTGCTGGGGCGTGGGCATGGGAATGCCAGCACCCCACGTGCCTTCAAGAGATGGAACTGGCTCAGGGGTGGCTTCTCCCCCTCCTGGCCTGCGAGCTTTGCATGCTGGGCTCTTCCTCTAAGGCCACCTCCCCTGGGCAGCTGTGATGAGGGCTGGAGAGGCCCCTCTGACCTGCACAGCTGTGGCCCTGTGCCTGACCTTTTTTGCAGGCCTCTGACCCAGGCACTCCCCCCCCCCCCACAGCAGCATCTCTCTCTGAAGCTGGGTCCCCAGTGCCAGCTAGAGGGGTCATGAATGGAGCAGTGGAACCTCTGCGGGACTTCTCCCCATTATCTTTAGCTTTCTGAGCCAGATTATCAACTGGAAAAAGAGAGGATCATTTAAGAGGGTCATGCGAAGATGGAGGGAGCCCCACCAGTACAGCATCCACCCCATGCCAGCTCTCAGGAGTCTCCCCCAGGCGTGAAGCAGAAACGCTCTTTGGTCTCCAGGGACCCCATCTCAGACGGGGCGTGGGCAGGGCAGAGGGTGTGCCCTGACGGCCTCCTTTGGAGTCTTTCCATCACCTTGGGATCAAGGTGAGCTATAAATAAATTTGTCCTTTGGAAATCACTGCCCTCCCCCCTTCTGTGGCACCAGCCACCCTGGCCAGCTGTCAGTACCCTCAGGGCTGGACCCCACCCCCACCCCAGAGAAACAGCAGAAGACCCCTGCATCCCCAGCCCTGGAAGTCTCCCACTCCTCAAAGGGGAAGGGGAGGGGGGCCAGAAGGTCCTCTGGGTTTGTGGGGGCCCAGGGGGTGTTGCACACCTCTGCTCTCTAGAGACCCTGTGATTTTATATAACCCCCTCCCTTCTCTTCTGTTCTTTCTCCCATTCCTGCAGACACTGGCACAGACCAGACCCCAGCCATCCCCCCTCTAGGACTGCTGGTGGCTTCTGATCCCTGCTCTGCTGGTCCCTGCCCCCTGAGCCTTTGCAATGGCGTGTGCCAGCCTCAGCTCTGTCGTCTGTGAGGTGGGTGACCCTTCTGAGCGGCTGTGGAGGTGAGGGAGGGACATGGAAGCCATGTGGGGCGATTCCTTTTCAGTCCTGGGAACACTTCTTCGTGGAGCTCCTGAGTCAAGCTAACTCACAGAGCCTCCATTTCCTGGCCGAGAGGGAGACTAACAGAGGTTCCACTTAGAGCTGGCGTGAGGATGAGTTCAGGGGACAGTGGCGCACAGTGGGGCGTCCTTCGCTGGTAGATGGTAGTCTCATCTTTACTGCAAGGTTCAGGGTTCGTAGATTGTGGGGAGGTGAGGGGCTGAGTCCCCCTCGCGCTGGCACATGCTCACGGGCGTCCTCACGTCCGGAGGGGACTCGGCCTTCTGTAGCCCGTCCGCCCGGCTTATGCTCTCCACGGGGGCGGGCCGTGGCGGCTCGGGACCCTCGCCCCTCGGTTCCAGGGCAGCACTGGCGGGACACCTCCTCCAGGGGGGCCCAGGCGGGTCTGGAGACACCAGCCCCCCCCTTGCCCCCCCCCCCCGCCTCCTGGCTGGGACGAAGGCCCGCTTTTCTGGAGGCTTGCGCGGTGGGAACCCCAGTGCCCGCCCGGCCGCCCTCTGCTTCCCTGCGGCCCCACGCGCCTCCCGCCGCCCTCGGCCGCGCAGCTTCCGCACGAGGGCGCCTGGGCTTCGGGCCTCGCGCTCCCCGGAAATGCGGGCGACCCCCTCCCTCCCCGGATCGCGCGAGCCCGGCACCCGGGCCTCCCTCCCGACGCCCAAGCTCGACGTCGCCCGGCCGGTACAGCCGGGAGCCGGCGGGGGCCCCGCGGGGCCGGGCGCGCACCTCCACGCGGCGTCCCGCGCGCTCAGGCAGCGGGGTCGCTTTTACCCCGGGTGGCCGGGGCGTCCCCGCCCCTCGCCCGCGCGTCCCCGCCCACCCCGCCAGCGGGGCCCGAGGAGTCTCCCGCCCGGTCTCCCGGCCAGCGTTTGGGGCGTGGGGACGGAGCCGCTCCGCGGGCGGCGGGGCGCGCGGGCTGCGCGTCCACACCGGGTCCTCTCTTAGTCCGGGGCCGCCGTCGCGGGCGCCGGCGTGGAACTCGGAGCGGGGTGGCTGGGGGCGGGAAGGCCGCTGGCCTGGAGAGCCCCGGGAGCGGTGCGGGCGTCCAGGCCGGGTTCACCCCGCGATTGGCGGGGAACGGGGGGGGGGGGGATGGAGACGAACGCTCCGCCCCCCCAAGTCAGGTCCCACCCCCGGGACGGGGCGGGCCCGGGGCGCCCGAGGTGCCGCACCCCGGCGGGTCTGGCGGCGCCTAAACCGGTCTGTCGACCCCTCCGCGGTGCCCACTTCCTTCTTCGGCTTTTCGAATTTCCCCGCTGCGGCTCGGCCCGCGTCTGCGCAGGTCGACCGGAGCCCCGCGCCCCGGGCCGCGGAGCCGAGCGTGGACGCCATCCGCGTCCTGGGGTGGACGCCGCGCCGCTCGGAGGCTCCGGGGCAGCAGCCGGCGGCCGGGTCCGAACCCGGTGCCCCAGCGGCCGCCCCTCTTCACCGGCGTCCACCCCACCTGCAGCCCCGCCCGCCCTGCGCGGCTCCTCCGGGCACTCACTCCAGGAAGCGCCAGTGGGTTCTGCGTTCCCGCAGAAGCCCACGCCGGGCGCAGCCCCGAGCCGCGGCGCCCGCCCCCAGCGGCCCGCGGAGCTGGGGGTCTCCCGTGGAACCCAGCCCTCGCCGGGCCCAGCTGAAGGCCGGGGGGGGGGCGCGGGCTTCCCGCGGCTTCGTGTAAGCACGGCCAGCTGCGGCCGCCCCTCCCTGCTGTAAACAGGAAAGCACGGAGTATAAAGCAAAAGCCCCGCGCGGGCCCGGCCCCCGCCCGCCGCCCGCTTCCCCTTTTATGGCCATGGCTGCTGGCGACCAGCCGCTCCACGGAGCCCTGGTTCTGTCCCCCATCCGCAGAGGGGTCCTCCATGGAGGCTTCCCTGGAGCCCAAGGCCAGGCACCCCCCCTGGCGCCTTCCCTCCCACGGAGGCCGGCTGTCCCTGTGCGCAGCGCAGGGCGCCGGGCCCCCCGCGCCACCAGGCCCGGGAGGATGGGGCTCCGCTTGCTTCCGGTGACTTCAGTGGCTCCGGGGGCCGAACCCCTTCCCAGCAGGACCCCCCCTCCCCGTATTCGACGTGACAGCCACTATCTCCACATCCCCTTCAGGCCCCGGAGAAGAAAAGGCCTTTTGTGGGAGGCTGAGGGTCGTGGGGGTCCCACAGACCCGCAGTAACCCCCCCCGCCCCCGCCACCCCTGCTTCCCGGCGGGGCCGCGCCGCGCGCCCCGTCCACATCCTGCTTCGCTGACGGCGGCTCCCAGCGTCGAGGGGTGGACGTGATATTTCAAACATCAGATCAGTGCGTTTATATATTGGGTGCCCGGAAATTTTTCCAAATAAACACAGCTTGATTCAACTTGGGTGGGCGGACTTATCAACAGACTAATTCTATAAACAAATGAAGGAAGAGCCCCGAAACCGATTGGTTGGTATCAACAAGACACGTGGAGGGAAAAGCTAGGAGTTTTTCAGCAATGAAATTTTAATTAATGTGGGTGGGCCGAGAGCACAACGACTGTTTATCATAGACAATTTATTTTCCAGCGCTAAGTCAACATATAATAGCAAACGTACAACAATTATTGAACATTTTGAGAGCCATGAAGCAAGGGCAGAGCGCACAGCAGCCCCGGAGAGCGCGCGCGCGGCCGGCTCCCGGAAAGGGCCCTCGCGGCGCGGGGCGCAGCCCCTGAGCCTCCGGGCGGCCCGGCGCGGCGGGGAGCGCGGCCGGCGCGGGCTCCGGCTCGCCATGAGTCACGTCTTCGGTTCCCGGCTGCCGGCGCTGGCCGCGTCGCCCCTGCTCTACCTGTACGGCCCCGAGAGAGCCGGGCTGCCCCTGGCCTTCGCCCCCGCCGCCGCGCTGGCGGCCCCGGGCCGGGCGGAGCCCCCGCAGAAGCCGCCCTACAGCTACATCGCGCTCATCGCCATGGCGATCCAGCACGCGCCCGGGCAGAGGGTCACGCTGAACGGCATCTACCAGTTCATCATGGACCGCTTCCCCTTCTACCACGACAACCGGCAGGGCTGGCAGAACAGCATCCGCCACAACCTCTCGCTCAACGACTGCTTCGTCAAGGTGCCGCGCGAGAAGGGCCGGCCCGGCAAGGGCAGCTACTGGACGCTGGACCCGCGCTGCGTGGATATGTTCGAGAATGGCAACTACCGGCGCCGGAAGAGGAAGCCCAAGCCGGGCACGGGGGCCCCCGAGGCCAAGCGGGTCCGCGCAGAGCCGCAGCAGCAGGCGGGCAGTGTCGCGCAGCGCCTGGGCCCCGAACCCCCCAGGCCCGACGGCGCAGCCACGCGCCCCCGGCCCCTCGCGGAAGGCCCCTCCGGGCCGAAGCCCCTCCACTGGCCGCGCCCGGAGCCTGGGATGGAGGATGCGGGCAGCGCCGGGCCCGGCTTGGCGGCAGGGGGGGAGGTCCACGCGCCGGTGCGTCCTGCCTCTGGCCCGGAGTCCCCTCCGCGCTCACCCAAGAGCGGCGACAAGTCCACGAGCTTCAGCATCGACAGCATCCTGTCGGGGAGGCAGGGCCAGAAGCCAGCTGGACGGGGCGAGGTCTTGGGGGGCGCCAAGCCAGGATCCGAAAGCGCCCTGGGCACCACCTCGTGCCTAGCCGCCAACTCCAGCCTCCAACCCCCGTTCAACGCCTCCCTGATGCTCGACCCGCACGTCCAGGGTGGCTTTTACCAGCTGGGGATCCCTTTCCTCTCTTATTTCCCTCTGCAAATCCCCGACGCCCTGCTGCACTTTCAGTAAAACCCCCAGGCCCGCGCCTGCGCCCAGGGCTGCTTGGCCCCTTCCTCCTCCACCGCCGCCAGGGAAGGACCTGGATCCTCTGAAACGCTTTGCCTGGGTGATGAGTGAGTTGGGGGCAGCGTCACCAAGCTCAGGTGGGGGCTCGAGCCTCCTGCGGGCCGCCCTACCCAGCAACATTCATTCGTTTTTCTACATTTTGAACAGGCTCGCACCCCCTGGAGCCTCAGCAGAGCCCCTTGGCCTGGGGGCGCTGAGCCAAGGTGTGGCCGCCCCTGCTGGAGGTCCCTCCTGTCCCAGACTCGCTGTGATGCTGCCCACAGGGCTTGGCGCTGTCATTGCCGCCTGGAGCTATGGTTGGATGTTGCAGACCCCGTGGATGCTATGTGGGTCAGGCCTTGACTGTGGATCTGCCCAGAAGTCTGATCTGGGAGAGGGGTACTGGGTGACCTGTCATTTAGATTCTCCAGGCTAGGCAGGGCCTGTGTAAGGGGGAGCTGGAAGAACCATGGAGAGCTATAACATTTATTTTGAGTCTGGGGATTCCCTTGATGACAACGACACTTTCCCTGCCCTGTACCTCCATGCTTGCAGCACTTAGCAGCTTCTAGTAGAGGCTAGCTGGATAGCACAGCTTTTTGTGGTAGTGCTTTAATACCCACGCTCTAGGCATCTGTGATTCAGGCACAGAGGCCCTGGAGCCCAATCCTTTTCTTCTTAAGGGATCCCAAGACTTCAGAGGCAGAGGGAAAGAGGAGGAGAGGGCCTCAGACAATATCTGACCTTTTGAGGTCTGGGTTTGGATTTGACTCCATTCTCCTGACTCCTGTAGTGAAAGGTTACACCTAAGACAAGAAGTTGATTGAAACAAACCGGAAGCAGATAGAGCTCTGGAGTGAAGCTGGGAGAACAGGAAGCTGGCAGGAGCTGGTGGTAGAGGCCTCGGTGGGAAAGGAGAGAGGCAGGGTGTTCTCATTGACATCCCCAGCCTCCATCTGCTGTCTGTGTCTGGGCTTCTCCCTCCCAGCTCTGCCGGGCAAGCCGGAGGCTGACACTAAATAATCCCTTAAAGAGGTGTCTGGAGTTTGGCACTGTGGCTCATACCTGTAATCCTACCTAGCTCCTCCGGAGGCTAAGGTCTGTGGCTCACATGGTAGAACACTCGCCATGAGAAAGACAAAAGAAAGCAAAACAATATCGTCAAAACACTCAGGGACAGCAAACATCTAGGCCCTGAGTTCAAAGCCCCAGGACCAGACACCCCCCCTCCCCCCGGCCCCGGGGTGCGCAGACCCCCCCCCCCCCGCCCCCGCAACAGTGTCTGGAAGTCTGGTGTGTGGCAGCAGGCAAGAAAGACCAGGTGAAGGAAAAGTGTGACTGTCACAGCTCAGCCAGCTCCTAGCTTTGAGGCAAGCAAGCCCTCCCAGACGGAATATGGAGTTCTGCTTCTGAGTCTTGATTGTCTGGGCCTCCAGGGGACTTTTATCTGGTGTAGGAAAGGCACAGAATGTCAGGACTTCTTGAGGACAGGCCAGGAGGGGATTCCAAATAACTTTAAAAATGTTCCCAGGACCTCCAGAAAATGGTTGTGAGCCGAGGAGAGGCTGCGCTCGGCAGGCATGTGGGGAGGTATGGTGGCAGGCCTAGCCCTTCACAACCAGCACATGCAGGGCTGGCCTTCTGGACCATTCACTCGTACAGCCTCAGTGAGCTGGGTGGCCCTGACCCTCTGTGGGTTGCAGGACAGTTCTGCCCAGTCTGGTGAATGTCTCGGGGTGCTGCAGAGACCCCAGGTGAGGCAGGCTCGCTGAGGCTAATTTAAAATGTAGCAGAAGGGCTGTCAAGGGAAGTGTTGTTATCCCAAACTCTCAGCCTCCTCCATACGAGTTGTTTTTTCATTAACCTCTCCACGACTGGTTCAGTGGATTGCTGAGGGAATAAACAAAGAGTGTTAAGGAGAAGACCAGAGCAGGACTGGCCTGGGGAATCCGGCTGGTGTCTCTACCTCTGGCTCCTGAGGAGGGGAGGGGGCTGCAGGGAAGACCCTGGGGAAAACTTTGGATTTGGGGAAACAGGATGAAAAATTCTGCCATATCAAATGTTCTGAATTTCCCCTTTGTCTTTAATGTGTTGTCTTCTGTGCTTTTGTTAATTTGTGACAATTTGCTGTTTGAGAAGATGGCATTTTGCAGTCATAATAAATTGTCTAAGCAATGTATTGCGAAAGCATTTACGGGTACAGGAAAACTCAAGAGCAGTTATGTACCTGGTGAGAGACTGTCTCCAGGCTTAGAGAGGCTGAGAACTCTGGACAGGGGAGAAGCCTTCCATCTCCCCATCCAGCACAAAGACCCACCCTGGGTCCTCACATTCTACCCGTGCTAGGCCTCATAACTGGCTCAAAATGACGCATCAGGGAGACCAAGACAGCGTGTCCACTGAGTCAAAACCAAGTCCCTGTCCAGGGGGAGCCAGAACTCTTGGCCTTTAACCTCCCGCAGCTTGCAGTCATGCCTCTCGGCTCCTCCCTGGACCCAGAGCGCAGGTCACCAGGGCGAGACAGGTACAGAGAGGGATGCGTGTACCGGCCTCTTCACACACGTGTGTAAGCATGTGTGTGCCTGTGCCTAGCCCCATGCCTGCTTATTCTGTGCACATACATGCTCAGAAATTCACCCTCTTTGCACAGGTGTGGGATTTGGCTCAAGGGTCCCATCCTTTTGTGCTACCCCAAGTATTGATACTATTTGAAAGATTTGGTTTTTCTGTAGAGTTTTCTGCCGATTTTTTTTTCTCTATAGCTTGGGCCAGGGAGAGCAGAATCTTGAGAGATCCACTTTGAAAACTTTGACTCCACAGGGCTGACGGTTCCTCAGAGTCCCCTCGTTGGGTCTGGCTTTGAAGAATTGCCGGCTCCCGTTGCAAGCTAAGGGCCCACTGTACCCTCAGATTTTCCAGAACAGAAACCGATCTATATAGTTATTTTCAGATCAAACTGTGCCTCTCTGAAATGGAGGCCACATGTGACCTGTCCTGTGTCACACGTTGCTGGGGTGGGTTCAGGAATCAGCCACATCCAACGACCACGGGAGCTGGGAGTGGAGCTTGCCCGCCACACCGCATGATAGCCACGGATGAGAAAGGCCAGGGGGGCTGGGGTCTGCACACCGCCTGTCTCCACAGTGGCAGGGCGCGCACTTTGCTGAATTTAGGGTCATTTTAGAGAGTTAAAATATAGATAGTAACGAGCATAGCCTAGGATTGAGAAACGAAGAGTGGCAGCTTGTTGGGAGCGTTGACTTTTCTTGGATATGCATTTAAAGCAGTTTAAAAGCAGGCCTCATGTATCTGGTGATTAAATAAAATTGGCCTCAACAGCCCAATGGCAAATCCATTTCTCTGCTGCTCCTTTCCCAGAGGCCTGGATGCCTG
>NC_143532.1:1607500-1692500 GCF_031878675.1 Megascapheus bottae | reverse complement strand
TGGCAGCCGTGGAGGCTCTGGGCACAGGCAGTGCGCTGGCAGCTTGCTTGCTGCACAGAGTTCTGGGCTGGATTCTACATTCCAGGCTGGCACCCCAACAAGTTGCAGGCACCCTGGGGCTGGAGGTGGCCCAGGAGCTGCTCTGTCAGGCTGGGAATCTGGCATTGCTGCTGGCTAGCAAGCAGGCCCTGGGCCTCTCAGGGCCTCGAGTTTCTCATCCCACAAATGGGCCTAATAATGCCGGGCGGTGGCGAGGGTGAGACGGATGAGGTCATTCCCGAGTGGTGAGTGGCGCGTCTGCCCGGACTAATGAGAGGAGCACGCGCCCTCTCTGGGGTGCTGCTCAGAGAGCCGCTGATGGGAGGGGGTGCAGAGCATGGATGTGTCTGTGCACATGCGTGTGCAAGCATGTGCAATCACATGCAAGCGTATCCAAGTGTGCACGTGTTCAGGTATATGTGCACGTGTGTGTGTGTGCGCGTGCACACGTGCCTGCAGAACGGGTGTTGTTCTGGAAAGGACCTGCACAGCTGTGCAGGGCTCCAGGCAGCTCCGGGGCCAGAGGCAGACTCCACACCCTCACTGGCCCTGCGCAGGTCCAGCTGGGGAGGCAGCCCGTGTGTCCAGGGAATCTGGGATCCTTGATGGCGCTGGCCCACGGCCGCTCCATCGCTCGCCTTGGCGGATGGGGAACCTGAACCCTGGCAAGTCCTCAGCCCTGTCAAAGCTGGGACATCCCCTGCTCAAGTCCTCAGGGACTGTGTCTGTGAGCCAGTCGTGTGAGGGGACGTGGCTCTGCCTCTGCGCACAGCCTGGGCCAGGCCTGCCTCAGCACTAGGGGTGGCTGGGGATGGTGGTGGAGGGTCTTTGGAGGACCAGAACAGGACAGAAATGCTGCTGCCCATGTCCTGGGGTGCAGGTCCTTGACTTCAAGGAGGGCTGGCTACAAAGCCAGAAAGATGTGGTGTCCTGGCCAGCCGGTGCTCTGGCTGTGTCTGTGCATGTAGGACAGGGAGCCCCCGGCCCCTCCTGCTGTGGTGCCTCCTGAGCTCTGCTCCGAGCCAGGATGGGTTCTGTTCCATTTTGGATTTGCGCATCCTCTCACACTGTTTTTAAGATGCTTGGAATTTGATAAAACTGAAGATCTGTTCGCCAAACTCCTTTTCCCTTCATTTTTAAACCCATGTGGCTTTTAAGGGAGAATTTAATCCATATGTTTCTAATTCATTTGCTCTTAACTCATCAAAACCTCATTTCAAAACACACACACACACACACACACACACACACCCCAAAAACTCAAAAAACAAAAACTTATTTGATGTCCAAAGGAACTTTTGGAGTTGGGGTTTTAAATGCTCTTAAAAGTTTTCACTTCCCAGCTTTGGAATGAGATGTTGCCTTTTGCCAAGCACAAATGAGCTGCTATGCCGAAAGGTTCATGTGTGGTTCACAGCAAGGGACCCTGGAATTCTCAGTGGGCCGTGACAGGGACAAAACCTGCCAGGCTCTGTCCGCCAGTCAGAGCCGGCCCCCACCCCAAGCCAGGCCAGGCAGAGCCCACCTGGAGAGGACACCTCTCACTGGCTGGGAAGGAAGGAGAACCAGGAAGCCCGGGCGGCCAAGCCCGCTGCTCTCCACAGCGGGTTGCCCCAGCAGCCCCAGGATGGGTCTGTCCACACTTTGAGGGATGCCGGTGGGTTCATGCAACCTTGGGAGAGGTGAAACGATGAGAGTTCAGAGCACAGATGGGGAGGTACAGAGGATACGTGGGGTTCTGGTCCCCAGTCCAGGCTCAGCCGTGGCCCACCTGGATTATCTGGATGATTTACAAAGGACTCAGGTGTGGATTTCATGGCACTTGGTCCCCAGGCGGTTCAGCAGCTGTCTCCCAGTGAGCAGGCGGCGGCACGCGGCACGTGCCCTTCCCTGGACGCCTCCGCGTACCCATTCATCCTAACTGCTTCCTGAAATTGCGTTCCTTGAATCAGAAGCAGGACTTGCATTACCCTTGGTTGCTTTTGGTTTATTTTGGTTTAGTCCTGGGCTTGAACTCAGGGCCCGGACTGCACTTTTACTCCCCTTCCAAGGCTAGTGCTCTGCCACTTGAGCCGCAGCTCCACTTTCATCTTTTGGCTGGTTACGTGGAGATACGAGTCTTTACAGGCTTTTCTTCCCAGGATGGCTTCGAACTGCAGTCCTTAGATCCCACCTTGACGCTGGCTGCTTGCCTTTACTCCATGATTCATCTCTCTACTCTTTCGCCTTTATTCCTCTTTTCTTGATATATATATATATATATATATATATATATATATTATATTTTTTTGCCAGTCCTGGGCTTGAGCTCAGGGCCTGAGCACTGTCCTTGGACTTTCTCAAGGCTAGCACTCTACCACTTGAGCCTCAGCACCACTTCCAGATTTTTTTTCTATGTATGTGGTACCAAGGAGTCGAACCCAGGTCTTCATGAATGTTAGGCAAACACTCTACCACTAGGCCAAACTTCCAGCCCTTTTGCTATATATTTTTAAACTTCTTTTATACTTTTATAAAATTATTTTAGTCAAGATTACACAAAGACTAAATAGTGTTTATGTTCCAAGTTAAAAAATAATTTCTTTAAAAAATACTTTCTTAGTCAAGTAAAAATTAAAAAAAAAGAAAAAAATACTCTCTTAGAAAGTCAAGTAAAAATTAAAAAAAACGAAAACGTAAGACCAGGAAATGTTACATAAGAAAGAGAATAAAATGACACTATGTCACCTGTCTTGACATGTATTATCCTTTTTATGGTCACAGGAAAGAAAAGCACTGGGAATTTTATGGAAAGTTCCCTAGGTTTTGAGTGTCTGCTCACTCACCCTTCAGAGTAACAGATGCATTCTCTGGCTTTGGAAAGGGGTTCTGGCTTTGTTTTATCATTTTCTTATTTTTGTTTGCCACTGGAGGTGATTCTCCAAACACCATGGAGATAATAATTTCAGCTGCTATTTATGTCAAACACAGAAGTCCAGATACAGGTATTTCAGAAAGCTTCTTCATGCCCAGGGTAAGAGGAAAGACCGTGTCCTTCGGTTGCTCTAAGGCCCATCCCTGAGTGTGGGCACACTGTGAAGCAGCCTGGCTTTGGGGTGTGTGAGTTTTGGGGTGGCACAGGACTGTAGGGGCAGATCCCCGCACTGCTGCATGGGAAAGCCTTAACTTTTCCCTTCCTGGTCCCTTCCCCACTGCCTGGTTGCCTCGGGAGTCTCGGCTTGGTGAGGCCTGTTGAACTTGGCCCCAGCACCTGCCAATCTTCTCCAGTAACAGACAGCTCCATGCCTGGGGCAGGGGCCTTGAGTGGTAGAGACTCTAATGATACTGCTTTGTTTTTATTGTGTTTGCTTTTTGTTACATCCTATGTGTCAAGAGATACTGATTTGCTATTGCCCAAGGTGCTCTAACATTTACTTTAAAGAAAAACTGTTGAAGAGAAAAAAAACAAACCCACAAACTGCATCTCTGCCTGGAGGGCGGGTGGGGGGGGGGGGGCTTTGGGCCTCTCCCTTGTCTCCAGAATCTCACCGGAGACAGGACCACAGGCAGGCCACCACACCTCCCTGGAATCTGCGTCTCCCCTGTCTTGCCCAGCTGGGTACCTCTGCTGAGTCCCGCCCAACTCCCAGGGCTGCTTGGTTGAGAAGCAGACTTAGGTGGATCAAGGAGAAGGTGTCTCATAAACCTTCATTTTTATGAAGGACTGAATGAATGGTCTTCTCTGGACACAATAGCTGCCATTCCTCTCTCCTCTCTGCTCTTCACCCTCAGCCTCCCCCTCCCCCTGCCCTCCCCCCTCCTCCCCAATAACAAGCTGGGTGTGGTGACTCTAGGTGTCCTCTGGTCATCAGAGAGGCACAGGCATCATACATTGTTGGAGCGTGGCCCAGGCTGGCCCCAGGCTCCACCTGGACAATGACCAAAGCCAAAAGGGTGGGCACGGTGGCTCACACCTGGAATCCTAGCTAAGCAGGAGGGTGAGATCTGAGGACTTGGGTTCAAAGCCAGCCTGGGGAAGGGAAGTCTGAAACTCTTTTCTCCATCTATCCACCAGACAACCAAGAGTGGCACTGTGGCTAGCCTTGAGCAGAAAAGCTCAGGGGCAGCACCCAGGCCTGGTGTTCAAGCCCCAGAGCTGACAGAATTAAAAAGTGCCAGGGTCATGGCTCTCATGGTGAATCACCTGCCTAACAAGCGTTCAAACCCCAGTACCACTGACTTGTTTCTTTTAGTCTAGAAGAAACAGAAGCCCCAGTCCTTGGGGACCCAGAGCAGTTCTGGGTCTTACCTCTACCTGGAGCTTACCTGGAGTCTTACACCTTGCAGCTCGCAGGCTGCAGGCCAGGCAAGGGGCTGAGGTCTCTGGTCCTTCTCCCTCCTAACTGCCAGGACCTAGCTTGAGGCCCGCGGGAGGGGCTTGTGGTCCATGGGCGTGGCCTGCAGCTGGTAGGCGTGGTTGGAGGCCAGCGGGCGGGGCTTGTGGTCCGTGGGCGTGGCCTGCAGCTGGTAGGCGTGGTTGGAGGTCCGCAGGCGGGGCTTGTGATCCGTGGACATGGCCTGCAGCTGGTAGGCGTGGTTGGAGGCCCGCGGGCGGGGCTTGTGGTCCGTGGGCGTGGCCGGCAGCTGGTAGGCGTGGTTGGAGGCCAGCGGGCGGGGCTTGTGGTCCGTGGGCGTGGCCTGCAGCTGGTAGGCGTGGTTGGAGGCCCGCAGGCGGGGCTTGCGGCTGGGCAGCCTGAGTATCCCGCAGGTCTCCTGCTTAGCAGCAGTGTCAGCGGCCTGGTGTCTGTGCTTCCTACCTGGTCCGTTTGAGTGGTTTTGATCTCTCTGGCCTGGGAGACTGACCACCAGGTGTGTGCTCTCTTATTCGTTGTAACCTTCATAATTCCAGCAGCGCAGCACTCCTGGTTTTGTTTGTACGGGAGTCCAGCACACGGGACATGCTGGAGTGCCTGCACCTCCCAGCCCCACCCCACCCCGGAGGCGCCCTTCTTGGACTTCTGTCACCCCGGGTTAGACTCTTCTGCCCTGGACTGTCTGTCAGGTGCTCTGCCCTTGTCCCCTCCGTGTTCTGGGGACATGCGAGTGTGTCAGGATGGCTCTGCTCCCTTTTCACTGCAACGTACGATTCCCCTACCTGAATACTGGACAAGTGCGTGGGTTGTTCCTGGCTTGAAACAGCGCTGTGCACGTCTTGGAGAACATAAGCCCCCTTGCATCACCTCCGTGCATGGTGTTCCTGGCTTGTCCAGCCCTAGCAGAGGCTCTGGGAACCTTGGCAGAGCCCTGCAAAGCTGGTATCACCATGCCCCTTTCGCAGACAGGAGATCTTCTGTCCCTGCAGGGTAGCTCTGTCCAGGGCCCTCCAAAGCCCTCCACACCCACCTCTGAGCCCCGCCGTGCCGTGGGCTGCCCTGGTGACCCATTTCTCAGACTCTGGGTCTGTGTGATGGATTGTTTGAGGACAAGAGTGTTCCTAGACCCTCTGACTTCCCAAGATGTCTCCAGGGGCAACAGTCTGTTTATTAATTGCTCCTAAGCCTTTGCCTTTTCAGGGCCTTTGTTGACAAATAAATGGCTGACTCATCAGGGTAAAAATATGCTTCTGGATTAGCGCTGTATAGTGTTATTCACGTTTGTTGTGTCTATGCAGTGGCCTCCGGGGAGGAGGCAGCAGGCAGGGCCATGTCTCCTGACCTGACGAGGACACTGCCCTGGGTCCTGTGTGCCCTGCCCTGTGTCCCCCCAGCCCTGTGCCCTGTGTCCAGGCCCTGCTGATAAGGCTTACTGGGCTCTAGGGCACCTCCCTTCAGGGGTCCTGGCCGGGAGACCAGAGCCCAGATCTGGATTCTTCAGCCTGGGAGAGGGTACCATACCTCTGCCATCCTGTACTTGGGGACCCTGGACAGGCCACCCTTCCCACTCAGCCCCAACAGAAGAATCATGAAGTCCTGAACAAGCCAAGCCGGACACAGGCCTTGTGTCCAACAAGTGGCCACGGCAGGCCTTTGGAAGCAGAGTGGGTGGAGCTTAGGGGATCTGAGCAGGAGGCCCTGCCACTAAAGCCTTCGCCGTGACTTGGGCAAGTCAGGAGCCACCCAGAATGTCCCTTTATTACCCCCACCACGTGCCTTGTCTGTCCATGGGACCATTCTGGTCACCCCATCGTGCACCACTGCGCATGTGCCAATGCACACTCAGCTCCACCATGCTCTCAGTCAGACGGCCACGTCCCCCCCATGCCCTCTCCACATGCCCTCTCCACACTCTTTCCTCTTTCTCCTATAGCGCCGTTCCCCTGAGCCACCCACTGTGCCACCCGCTTGCCTTTCCCTCTCTCTACCTACCACCTGTCTCTCTTTGCCTGTCATCTCTCTTGCTCTCATGCAAA
The DNA here is from genome assembly GCF_031878675.1 of Megascapheus bottae. Lineage (NCBI taxonomy): Eukaryota > Metazoa > Chordata > Mammalia > Rodentia > Geomyidae > Megascapheus > Megascapheus bottae. The sequence goes on along the minus strand of NC_143532.1, from coordinate 1,686,073 downwards.
TGATCTAGCTCTGTCATCTACCTATCAATCATCTGTCCATCCATCTTCTAGCTTATCTACCACCCACCAGTCCATCTACCCACCCACCCCTGTCCAGCTGGGGTGGTGAAGGAGACGCACCCTGCTGGTGACATCATGTGAAGATGTTTCAGCTCCTCCTGCACGCTGCTGTCATCTCCCCGCCCCCACCCCCAGCAGTGAGTAGAGAGTTGGGGTGTCTCTTCAGTGAGGTGCCTTTCCTGAGAGTCGAGGGCCCCTCCCCTCAGCCCACGCTGATGACGGTCCAGCCCTGGGTGTGGCAGGCCAGCCTTGGCTGGCATGTCTGTCCTGTTATCTCTCCATCACTGAGGGTGCTCCTGCCCCCCTGGCAGCCTGAGCTGGCGGCCGCCTGATCTGATAGGACGGGGACTCGGGCGGTTTCAGCTCTTTGTCATCCTCCTGGCCCAGGTGCCCATCCCTCGGCCACAGGGAGCCGCCAGGCCCCACGGGGAGTCCTGCATGCTAGGACACAGCCCGGCTGGTCTAGACAGTTCCGAGGCCCCAGGAAAACACACCGGGCCTGGTCCAGCTGCTGGAGCCCAGCGTCGGAGAAGCCGGGAGCCTGTTCAGACGCTGACAACCTGGGGCTGCTATCAGGGTCCTTCCCACCCAGATCAAAAGATTGGGCCAGGGCCTTGACAACTGGAAATCCCATCTCCACGTGTTTTTCTAAGAAGTTTAAATCATTTTTCCAGCTTTCCCCCACTGTCCTTTCTCAAAATACTGTTTAGTGTGTGTCTTAAGTGTGTGCCCGGCTTCCTTCACACAGACAACACAGAGGGAGCCCAGAGAGGCTAAGCCCCAGCCTGAGGCCACACAGCCCGTACAGAATGAGCATGCTGTGCTTTGGGAGAATGTACAGTTATTCTGTGTCCGTTAAAATGAAAATATCTTTTTAGGTTCTTGTTTTCTCTATTACCTAATTCCCTTTCTTTGCTACACTGAAGTTGAAACCCAGGGCTTCGAATTTGCTTGATTGATGTTCTGTCACTTGAGCCATGCCTCTAGCCTGTTTACTTTTCTTCTTATTTTTCTGATTATTTGGGGGATGAGGTTTCTGGAACTTTCCTGCCCAGGCTGGCTTTAAACCTTGATCCTCCAGATCTCAACCTCTTGGGAGCTACGGTATTCTGCCCAGCTCTTGTGATTTTGAGAGCAGGTCTTGACCTGGAGCTCACACGTAGGCACAATCCTCTGGCTTTTCCCCTGGCTGGACCCCAGGCCTCTCCACCCATGTGGTATCCACACTGAACCATTATTTACTGAACATCGACTGCGTTGTCTTGTTTTGATATTCTTCTCTGAAAGACAGCCCGAGTGTTTGGGATGCAGGGCTCACATCCTCTCAATCTGTGGAGGCTCCTGACGGCCTTGGCATGACGTGAGAGGGTGTGGGGAACGGGCACGGGCAAGGCGCCCCTGGGCCGCCAGTGCACAGGAGCTGTCTCCCACATCCCGCTGTGCCCAGGTTGCAGCCATGGGTCCCGCATGCGTCCTGCGGGCCTGTGGACATTAGGTTGTACACTCAGCATGTGGTGTTTGCGTCTGTTCTTTCCAGGAGTGTGGGGGGGAGCAGGAGGCGGACACTCTGCCTCTGAGCCCCAGCTGCTTAAGACAGCAACAGTAACAGGATGAATCACAGATGGGTCTGGTGGGAAGTCAGACCCCCCTTCCCCCGCCCCCCGTGTCCTGGTGCTGCTGGATGAGCCCGCAGGGTCCTGGGTTACTCCCGCAGGGAGGGTGAGGACTCAGCCATCCTGGCAGCAAGCAGGAGGTTGGGGTCCCTGCTGGGCCTCCTGTGACACAGTTGGTAACACTGGCCAGAGCTGTCCCTGGCCACCCACTGGAGCCAAGAGGACTCAGTTCTGGGACAGGAAAGTTCTAGTCTCTAGTTCCTCCTCAGGAGCTCCAGACGGGGCAGCCGGCCTCAGCCAGGCGTCTTTGCTGTGCTGGGTGGCCTCACCAGGGATCCCATCACTCCTCTCCAGCTCTGCGAGCACCTCTTCACTGCGGGATGAAAGCCTGACTTCTTCTTCTCCTTTAAAGGCCCTTGGGTCACATCTGTGCCGGCGCCAGGGGCCGAGTCCACTGTGGTCTGCCTTGTCCACGGTGGCCTGTGCTGGCTCCTTCGCAGAGCCCCAGAGGTCGTCCTCCAGTGCCAGAGGCGACTTTTAGGAAAACAATTTCAGAGTTCTAAAACGACGGAGAAGAGGGCTCAGCCAGCCCCTGCGCGCCACACCTGGCCTCCCCCAGTTCTCACATCTGCTCTGTCACACCTTCAGGAACCAGAGCCCTGCGCCCCTCACAGCCCTCTGTCCCAACCCCATCCAGACCCCCTGACGGTCAACACCCTGTCCTGTCCCTGCAGGATATGGTGGTCTCAGCAGAGCTACCCAGCTCGTGGTGCTGAAAGCCCCTGCCCGCCTCTCTCTCTCCAGGTCGGGATATGAAGAGGAAGGTCAATGTCTTCAGGCAGGGTCATGCTGTCCAGTACGGCCTGGCCCTGCTGGCCCAGCCCGCCTGTGCCCACTTCTCCTTTGGGGAGCGGCTGTCCTCTCCAGTCCACCCTGGCGGGGGAGGGGGCAGCAGGCACTCAACTCTGGTCCCCATTTGTTTCCCAGTCATTGATTTCAGCAGTCTCAGAGTCCTGAGCAGCAATGTGGTCACGTGACTGCTGGCCATGGCCACGGGGGCGAGGCCATCATGGAGCAGTCCACCCCTGCCATCAACCCAGGGCAGGGCTCTGTGCAGGCTCTGAGACGCGGACTGGCAAGAAGCCAGCTCCCGGTTCTTATTTCCTATTCAACTAGAAACTCTGGGTATGGTGGCCTCTTGGAGCCAAAGTTGTGCCACCCACCCTTCATCAGCATCTTCTGATGTCCACACATTCTGTATCCAAGAACCACTCACCTTTCGACAGGCCTCATCCCAGAGGACTTCATCCCAAGTCCACCCCTATGCTGGGTACCAATCTGAGTACACCTCGTGCTGGCCCCAGAACACACTGGAAAACCCAGTGCCCTCTTATGCAGGGTACTTGGCACAGCACCTACCAGCTTTGGTTTCCCTGAGTGCTGGCTTTGGTTCCTGCCAGCCATGTCATGATTATCCCACAAGGCTGCTTCTCAAACATGAGTATGAACCCGTCAGCCCTCACCCTTCTCCCTTCCCTCGTTCCCTCCCTCCCTCCCTCCCTCCCTCCATCCCTCCCTCCCTCCATCCCTCCATCCCTCCCTCCCTTCACCCCTCCACCTTTCCTCCCTTTCCTTGTTTCCTTTCCTCTCCTTCCTCTCCTCTTTTCCTTTCTCCTGTCCTTTGTTCCTGTCTCCCCTCCTCTCTCCTCTCCCCCGCATCTCCCTTCCCCGTTCCTCAGTGTTTTAGTGGGGGAGGGCAGTTGCTAAACACAACTGTGAAGTTTCTAGTCTTAAATGGAACAACTTCTAACTTTGGTCCAATGAGCCAGCTCAGGGCCCGGGAATTCGAGTGTGCATTCCAGATCAATTAAGGAGACGGATTGCAGTGGCGACCGCATTTTTGAACACATCAAATGGGAGGGCTCAGGGCTGTCAGGAAAGGAAGCCAGGCATTCCTGTCTGCTTTCAAGAATGGCTCTTTCACAGAGTCCCCGATGACGACGACAGAGAGGCAAGAAATAGCAGGCCCACGTCAAAACCACCGTGAACTTTTCACTGCCTCCCACACCCCCCACCCAACCCCGGGGGACCCACCCTGTCGCTCAGTGAGATGAAAGGCGGGCTGAATCCTGGTAACCAGAGAAAGCGGGTTCTCTCCGCTCATTATCGACTCCCTCTTCCTGTCCAGCCCAGAGAACACAGAGCTCTGACCCTCAGCCAAGAGGCCTTTCCTGGGCACTGCGGAGAGAAGAGCAAAGGGCATCGTGGAGCAGAGCTGGCGCTGCCAGCCCCAAGAGAAACACCAAGCCCAGGTGCTTGGGCCACGAGACGTGAACAGCGAGTTCATGAGGTCCTCTCTCCTGCCTCGGGAGAAGGACCTTGGCTGCCTCGTTTATTTTCCCTTCTCCTGCCAACCAGAGAGCCATGATGCAACGGGCGCTGTGTGGCCCGTGATCCCGGGGGCCTTCTCCAGCCTCTCCCTGTAGCCTTTGAAACCCAACACCCCCGTCTAATCCCCATCGCTTCCTCCCTGAGCCCTCCATCTCCCGCTCCACCATCCCATTAGGCCCTGATAAACATGAAGAGATGGTTGAACCCCATCCAGGGCCGTCGGTTTCCAAAATGTGCAAAATAAGCGGGAGACGGCAGCAGTGGCCTCTGGGAAATCAGGCTCTGGTGAGGGAGGCTGCGGCCGAGCACGGGGCTGTCCTGGTGTGCGTGGTGGCCCAGCCACCTTGAGGCACTCGTTCAGTTGCTGGGCCATGATGCGGGGCTTCCAGGGTTGTTCTGCAGGTCTCCATGCACGCCCAGAGTTGAACTGCCCAAGAGAAGCAGTGACTTGTTGGGAAATGGATGACCTCTGTGACCTTGAAAGGACCCGAGCCATCCCGAGCTGTGATGAGCATCCTCATACATTTCCCCTTCTTTTCTAGAGGTAGGAGAAGGGGCCAGCTTCTCACCAGTGGACAGGGGCAGCGTCAGCCCTGGCTCCATCCCAGGAAGGGGGATGGCACAGCCTCCTTTGGAGAGGCCCGTGGTAGATGCCGGGGTGGACAGCTCTCAGGCAGGCCATACTCCAGCGTCCTGGACGTGACCCTGCAACCCGCCTTGGCCCCAGATCCCACAGACGGCCTTGGGGTCCCAGCCAGGAGCTGCGTGCCTGCCTCTGAGGTAGTCACAGGAGCTGCCCTCGTGGACGTCTCAGGGTCTGGAGTGTCCTTTTGTGGCCGTGTAGCTCTGCCAGGTTCCCAGCCACCAATTCCTTCCCCATGCACTGCTGGCGGTTCCGTGGCCCTGTGGCTTCCTGTGTGGGGGCAGTGAGAGGAGCTTCATCCAAGAACTGCGGAAAGCCACTGGCTGCTGTCCGCCGCCATCCTGTCCGGGACTCCAGGTGGACGCAGAGTTCCTGGGCCCCGTTCAGGGGCCATGTCTGCCATTCTGCATGTCCGTGGCTCTCTGGACGCTCCCATGAGACCTGGTGGACCATCCCGTGTCCCACATCCTTCTGGCTCATGTGGCATGGCTGGCTCTCGTGGCATCTTTCTGGATGAAGCAGCATCCAGATGTCCTCTCAGTAGATGTCCTAGAGGGTCCTTCTGTCCTCTCGATTCTTACACAGCCCAGACAGCAGGGCATGGCCGCGGGGTGAGGGTGTTGTTGAACACAGCTTTCCAGCCACGGCACTCCGAGTTCTGTAGCTCAGACACCTGAGCATGGCTACCAAGGCAAGTGCCCAGTGCCCAGCGCCGACTGCCTGGCGCTGAGTGCTGTACACTTCCAGGGCTTTGTCCTTGGATGACAGACATGATGAATGGCCGGTCATTCTCCAACCAGCACAGCCCGGGCCCTGGGGAGAGGATGTACAAGGCTTTGGGGACAATGTGCTGTCGTCACTCGGGACAGCCCCAAGCGCAGCCGTGGGCTGGCACGGGCTGACACCAGCTGCCTACCTCAGGGGCTGCCTAGAGAGACAGGTCATTTAGAATGTGCTGAGACTCCCGTGAGGCCGGAGGGGCCAGGCAGCTGGGCCAGCGTGGCTCAGCCAGGAAGAAGAGCTGATTGGATCGAGGATTGGAACAAGTCGGGGTCTCTGCAGTGGACCTGCGAGCTGTCATTTACAGGGAGCTGTCTGGCTGCCTGTGGCCTGGGTGGGTGCTGAGGCAGGGTGGCCGAGGGCCTCCTGGCTCTGCCTCCCTGGAGCAGGACTTCCGGTGTTTCTGTGTCCCTCGCTCTGCTCTTGGACAGAGGATTTCTGCTTTCTCACATCTTTGGCTTTTCAAAACCACTGGAATTTCTCCCATAAGAACGGAAACCACTCAGCCAGCCCCACACTGAACACACTCAGTCACCCTCGTGGGCCAGGCCTGTGTGTTGCATCTGGCTGCCCCGCCCCACGCACACCCCACACCTGCACCCATAGCTCCCGCACCTCCCTGACTCCTCACCCAGGGCCCAGTCCCAAGCCCAATGCCTGAGAGAGGGCTTCTGATTGGCTCAGCTGCTCCTGTGTCGAGACACCCCAGGGGCTACTGGGAAGCGAATGGGCTGGCCGTCTTGATCTGTTCTTACATGTGGCCCCTTACATGTGGCCAGGGAGCTAGAGGTCCAGAGCAAGAATGACCCTTGCTGGACTGAGAGACTCAGGGGTGACACTTGGTGACAGCCAGACATGGAGTTGTCTTCCCAAATCTTGCTTCTCTTAGACGGTTTGTGTCTTTTTTCAAAGCGATTTGTTGTCTTGACATCTACGGTTTTATAATGGTTCTGACAGTCAGTTTCCTCTCCACAGTGCTGAGGGAAGGAGAGACAGACAAGCCTCCCCGATGGGGGGAACGACTCAGCAGTTGTGAATGGCATGAGAAGCGAGCTGTACACAGGGACGGACGCGTGTGTCCAAAACAGGTGCGCAGCTTTCGATATTTCTAACCCAACGCTCAGCACCCCCTCCTCCTTTCCTGCCAGGTCCCTCTGCTCGCTCTCTGAACCCCACCTACTCTTACTTAAGACATAGTCTCAATATACACCATGATTTTTATGATTTCTTGGCAGCCAACAAGAGAAGAGAGCACGGAATGGCATTTTCAAATTACTTTCAGTTTGTGGCTCTGAAAGGAAGGGTTATGTAAAGTACTGATATCTACACTACTTTTTTAGGGGGCAGATTTGCAAAAAAAAAAATCTCTATAGATCAAAAGCTTCTTGTGGGTTGGTGCTGGGGGCTGACCGCTTTCACCAGAGGAACTGCTGGCAGGTATTAATTTGGGAGAGGGAAAAAAAAGGAGAGATATTCAAGGCAAGTCATTACAAGGAGGGAAAAAGGGAGAAGGAAGAAAAAAAAATCACAGCATGTTTTAATTGTGACTGGGAAACTTTATAAACACATTTTACACGTGTATTGCTTATAATCATGGTCCTGGCCAGAGCAATAATTATGATAAATCCTTTGTCAACCCTGCTTAGAAGTCCTTAAGAGGCCGTCGGAAATCAGTTCCCATTCTGGACAACAGATCAATACGAGCGCAACGCCAGCCAGCCAGCCAGAGCAGCTGGAGGGCCGCACGGCCTGTGCTCCGCCCGTCGCCCCGTCACTTCCCCTGCCAAGAGCCTTGGCAGGTTAGCATAAACAAGTCTTGAACTCATTAAGTTGCTTTTTTATTTTAGCCTTCTAATTAGCTAAACGTCGTACGTTTCAAGCACAGCACCCCCAAAGCTCAGTTTCAAGGTGACATGGGGTGGACGCGAATGCCAGTACCTCCATGGGCAGTGTCGGGGGGCCTCACCGGTGGCCTCGGTGGACCGGAAGCAAAGCCTGACACGGAAGAGTAGCCCCGCCGGTGTCCAGCTTCAGAGGAATGGCCTCCGAGGTTTGTGGGGTCTCCAAATGAGCTCCCCTGCCACGGCCTCGCCTCGGCATGGCCCAGAGCCCAAAGCAGTGCACCCAGACTCAGAGCAGCCCTGAGGGACCCAGGGAGCCCTGGGCGCTGCCCACTCCCCACGCCTGGGCAGCGGGGGGGGGCAGCACTGTTCCCTCGCCCGCCTCTAAACTCTCGGTGACTTTGCCCTGCGCCAGCAGGAGAGGCTCAGAGCAGGCCAGGGAACCGTGTGTGTATACCAGCTCAATGCAGACACATCCCGAATCTGCTTCATCCATGCTTTGTGGAGGTGAAGGTCCATCCTGAGCAGCCATGTTGAAAACTGAGGCTCCGTCCAGACACAGGCCAGGCTGTGACGTCACAGCCCACGCTAGCGCCCAGGTGTGCTGAGGAGACACCTGGGGAGAAAGGTCCCCTATACCCCTCCCCTCTGCCAGGCCCTGCCGACAGCACACACCTGCAGCCTTGACTGCGCAGGTGGCTGGGGTCTGAGGATCTCAGTGCAGAGCCATCCTGGGCAGGGAAGTTCATTAGATGCTTAGCGCCAAGTAACCAACAAAAAGCCGGAGATGGAGTTGTGGCCACCAACCTGGAGTGCAAAAGCTAAGGGAGAGTGCCCTGGCCCTGAGTTCAAGCCCTGGGGCCAGAGTGCGTGCCTACACTTGTGTGGGTGCACACACACACACGAATTTGGGACACACCTGGGTCAGGTGGACAGACCTGGGTGTTCATCCTCTCATTCGCCTCCCCCACTCTCTCCATTTGCAGATAGGCCACTGAAGACAAGAGCTTAGCCAGCAGGTAGGAACCCCCCCCCATGCTCCCCACAGGCCTGCGGCAGAATGAAGCTCCCTGAAGCCTGAAGGGGAGCATTTTAGACTCAGCTAGAAAACGCACTCGTGTCAATGCAGTTGTGTTGATGAATCTGTCCATTGAAACAGATTCAAATGTATGTATGCATATATTTTAAACACCATTAAGCTTATTTAGAGTTAAAATAAAACTTGGTAAATATTTTTGTGCTCTCTTTTTACCCTGCCACAAATATAATGAGCTGGGCTCTTCAGATATTTCTCTGATTTTTTTTTCCCCTTCAGTAGACTTGCTAGATAAAAGACAAAGACTTTCTTATTTGGGGTTCATAAAACATTCTACATTTATGGCTTCATTTTTCTGCAATGCAGATCAAAGCCTGGCCATGGAACTTTACTGTCCCAGTGCTCATGGGTCTGTTGACTTAGCACATACTTCAAAAATCCCTCTCCCCACCAGACCCCTGACCACCCCTCTGCAAAAAAAGAAAAAAAAAGGATATTTGCATTTGGTGTTATTCAGGACATGGTGGGCAGAGATTGACAGGCCCAGGGTGGGGGAGTTGAAACAACATTTTTCTGGGCTCTAATTAAAAGAATTCACCTTATTCAGGGTAAGCCCCGCCCCCTGGGGACCCAGCCACTGCTCAGGGCTTCAGGATCTCTTGCTTATATTAATCTCTGAAGAACTGAGCTTCATTTCATTTTATTTGGGAGAGAAACCCAGCAGAGAGAAGTTCACGAGACCCAAACTTTCCATAATTGCCTTTGAGTTCAGAATATATTTCAGGCTGACAGCTCGGGGAGGGGCTGCGGGCTGGGGTGGGGAGTCGATTTTCAGGGCTGTGTGGGAAACCCAGGGAGGATCGTGGGGGGGCAGGGTGAGTGGAGCCTGGCAGGGGCCCTCGTGTCCGCCCCTCAGTCACTGTACATCACCCTGGGGTTTGAGTCTTTCTTGAGATGAGCGAGGAAACACTTGAAACAAATTAGGAGGGACGCAAAGGGGGGGCTGGAGGCATTGTTTATCTCTAATTTCATGTTGCTTAAATTGCTCTAATTTTCTTTTTCCACCCACTCTCAGTGGTGACGGGCGGGCTCAGAGGCCAGGATGCTGCATGCTGCTCCTGGGGCCCTTTCCCAGAGTTGGGGCCCTGGCTCCAGGAGGCAGAGCATCTCTGTCCTGTCTGGTGACACAGACCTTGGGTTTGAACTCCCGACTGGGCCGCTGCTCAGAAACTCGGCAGCACCGCCCCCCTTCCCCCCGCCCTCCCCCCAGCTCAGGTCTGGTCCTTGCTCCTGCTATACTTTCCCCAGGCCCCAGGTGGCGTGAGGGTGGCCGGGGTGGCCACGCTGTCTGCAGCCTCTCTGGCTGGCCGGGCCTAGGCCTTGCCCCAGGGACTGGTAGTGAGGGGACTGCACCGGCGACTTGGTGGTGTCAGTGCCTTTGGCTGGACAGTATTTTAGAAATCACATGCACAAACGCTCGCCACTCATCAGCCATGAGAACCACTAGGCGTTCAGCGGCAAACACAGTCCCCCGTCTCTCCCCAATGCCCGCCTTGGGAGGCGACCCCAGGGACTTGCGCAGCCGAGGTAGCACCTTACATCAGCCCGCGGAGCTTAGCTCCCACTTTACGCACCCTTTCTCATTTCTAGAAGGGCCACTGCTGGCCAGGGCAGCTGGGTATACACGTCTCACAGGTGGAAACATGTCTCGCCTCCTGCCACACTTCAGGTGGGCAGGGGGTCCCGGGGACACATTGGGGACAGCACCTCCTGCCTGTGCGATGAGGATCGGAGCCTCATCTGCTTCAGGGAGGGGTGAGGACTGACGATGAGGCTGGTGGACTCAGGCCCCAGGTCCCTTCTCCTCTGCTGTCTGCCTAAAGCCCCCTCCCCTCCCCCCTCGTTCTCCTTCTCCCCCTCCCCCCTCCCCCCGTCTTTATTGTGCTGGCCTGGCCTCTCTGCAACATCACACCACATCCTTTGCCCTGGCTTTGTGACTCCCTCATCTCTCTGGGGCTGCATGTTAGACTTCTACAGCAATAAAACATGTGAGAAAATGGCACATGGAGTGGTAGGACAGGTTTTGTCTGGAAATTGTCATGGGTTCTCTTCACCGTGGTGGAGGGACCTGGAAGAGCAGAGAACAGAACCCAACAGCTCACAGAGTAGCAGCTAGGAGAGGGGGAAAGGGGGAGAGGGGCAGAGGGAGAGACAGACAGACAGACAAAGGCAGTACCCTGGCACCACTCCTTTTATTCTACCAGGGCCCTGCGCCACCCACACTGGGCACGCCCCCTTCCTCACAGACACACCCAGAGGTGCCTAACTGGTCACACTGGCAGTCAGGCCTGGCAGGCGGCGGTTCCTCCCACCCCGGGCTGCCCCTGGTGGAAGGCGTGCGCCCGTCCTGCCTTACCCAGCAGCGTGCGGCGCTGGCTCTCCCTGGGCATCTGAAGCCAAGGTGGACCAGGTCCACCCTGTGGGCTGAATTTCTCACCTCCTAGAAGAACATGGCCGGCCTCCAGCTGCAGCCCATTCAGGAGACTTGCTGGGGAGTGGGATGTCCTGGAGCCGAGCCCCCCACGCTGCGTTCAGCTCACTGAGGGCGACAGCGAGCTCCAAAGATGGTGGGTCAGTTGGGCCAGAAGTGGCATCTGTGGCTTGCTGGCTGCTGGGCTGGCATTCTTGGAGCTTCTGCCCTGCGCTTATCTGCGAGTGGCTCCAGAGACCCCCCAGCCTGTGTGGATTCCCCTCCTCCACCTCCGCTGCGGCTTCTGCTGCCCTCCTGTGCTCACCAAGCCACAGAATGATGGGTGTGAGGAGCCTTCTGGACGAGCCCGGAAACAAATAGGAGTCCGTGGTCCACGACCAGTGTCTGTCACTCTGCAAGCACACTCTGGAGAGCCAGGTGAAGCAACCTGCCCAGACCTTCCCCAAGCATCACTCAGACCCTCAGAGAGGCTTGGAGAAAACATGCCTTCACACACGTGGGCTTGTGTATGCATGCATACATGTGTGTGCACATAGGTGCACATGTAACATGCATGTGGCTCATGCAGAATTGTTTTGCATTATTACAAGGAGATGGGAGCTCTCCATTTTAGCTACAAGTTTCAGAAAGAAGACAAATTAAGAAAACAGAGGCAGGACCTGCTCAGACCTCACTGGGGGTCTCTAATCAGTCACAGGAACTTGGGAAGTAATCTAGAGCTAGAACCCCCATCCTACCCCTGCCCCAAGACAGGAAGAGGGGCGCATGCCGATGGCGGATGGCTCAGGGAAAGCGGCACTTGCGGGCACTTGTTTTGTCTTCCCACCTGGAACTTGTCTCCTTGCTGATCTCTGGCTGTGTGCAGGAGGTTCAGAAAGTGGTCGTGGTTTAGCAGCCCTCACCTTCCCGTGAGGGTCTGCACACACCAGTTCCCACAGGACTGTGCTCCCGTCCCCTCCCCTTCCCCCAGGTCTGGACTTCTCAGTCCCTGAGCTTCTCTCCCTGACTTGCCAGGGAGAAGGCACAGAACCCACCGTCAGCTACAGAGCAGTTTTGCAGCAGGCACATGTTCCCCGCATGCTCCTACTGCATGCGATGCCAGCAGGTCCCCCCCACCCCCACCTCCAGGGCTTCAGGAGCTCAGGAATCATGTCCACCTCAACTCTGCAGCCTCCATCCCAGCCCCGAGCTGCCTCAGCCCCCCACCTCCAAGCCCAGCCCTTTATGACGCCTGCCCCACTGGAGCAGCCTGGCCCCACCTCGGGGCCCTGGTGTCTGTGGCTGGCTGGAGCTGGCCCCGATCCGAAGGGAAAGTACAGGATGTGGCCGAAAGCTGAGCTGGAGGACCCGGGGGTCTGCTGGTCTCCACTGGGTCAAGGGGCACACTCTGGGAGCTGCGGCAGGAAACTGCTGACTCAGTGGCAGGACCTGGCTGGAGTCGCCCATATGGACACACCTCACTCAGGCCAGACCCTAGAGGGAAGGGAGAGGGAGGGTGAGAACCCGGAGCCGGGGAGGGGGCGGACCCCAGAGCCCATGGAGTATTAATTACAGAGTAGCAAACACTCCCAGCCCCAGTGCATTTTGGGAAAAAGATAACTTGTGATGTGAAATGTCTTAGCTCAGTCCCCTGAGGCGGGGTCACAGCCCAGAGCCATCCAATCAGGGCCAGGGGTGGGGTCACAGGCCAGAGCCATCCAATCAACCAGGGCCAGCCGTGGGCCAGTCCTGCCCACCTCGGCACCCTGGGGATGCAGGCTGTGAGCTGGGGCTCTCCACCTCCTGGCAAGCCCGTCAGGGGTCCAGCTGGAGGAAAGCTGGCCGCTGGGACTGGCTCCCGGCAGGTCCCAGCATCTCCAGGACTAGAGCAGGTGACTTCTGAGGCTCGGGCTCAGCCACCAGGGACGACTTCCGCGGTGGAAGCTGAGGAATGCTGTAACGGGGTGGCATGCTGGAGAGCCTGCTGCTATAGGGTGCCAGCTTGGGGGATACTGCAGCTTGGGGGATACTGCCTGCTGGGCAGACTGTCCCTTGGGGCCGAGGAGCAGGCCAGCCTGGGAGAGGCAAACGGGAAGCCGACCCATGAGAACAGATGCTCTTTCTCCCTCCCACTGGACTGACCAGTCCAGCTCCAGGCTGCCCCCCCCCGGCCCTCTGAGCCTTCCCTGACAGCAACTGGACACCCACACTGGTCCAGGGTCTTGAGAATCGGCACTCAGGGCTCTGAACTGCAGAGCGTGGCCAGCTCTTGTGGGTTTCTGGCTCTTTCTGGGGTCTGGCTCTGATTTCTTGACTCGGTTACACCGGATAAGATTCCTCTTCCCGTGGAAGACTGTGGGAACCAAAGACAATCCCTGCATTCTTTTCTTCTCTTTTCTTTTCTTTTCTTTTTTTTTTTTGCCAACCCTGGGGCTTGAACTCAGGGCCTGAGCACTGTCCTTGAACTTTCTTCAAGGCTGGCACTCTACCACTTGAGCCACAACACCACTTCCGGCTTTCTTTTTATGTATGTGGTACTGAGGAATCGTACCCAGGGCTTCGTGCATGCTAGGCAGGCGCTCTACCACTAGGCCAAATTCCCAGCCCCATCCTTGCATTCTTGACTTGATTGGTTGCCCCCACCTTCTCTGAGTTTGAACTCAGGGCCTCCCTTTCTTGCTTTAGTGCTTTTCCTTTTTCCTTTCCTTTATCCCCCCTCTCTCCCTCCCTCCCTTCCTCCCTTCTTTCTCTTTTTGGCCTGGGGCAGGCTTTGGGCCCAGACCCTCCTGTCTCTGCCTCTAGGTAGCTGAGATGGTAGACATTCACCAGGACATCCAGCTGGTTTATTGAGATAAGGTCTTGCTAGGTTTTTGAGGAAGTTGGCCTCAAATCTCAGTCCTCTCATTTCTCAAATCTCATTTCCTGCCCGGCTGGGTTTCCTGGTGTGAATCTCCTGTCTTGTCTCCCAGGCTGTGTGACCTCGGGCAGTCTCCCTCCTTGTCTGAATCCCAGAGGATGAAATGTGTTTCGGGGCCCCACTTGGGCTTGTCTTCCCGCTCTCTCCCGCTCCAGCAGTCAGGGCAGGGACCAGTGGAGGAGGGCTGAGAGCAGCTCACCTGCTCTGCCTCAGACTCTCCTGTCTGTACAAGCCGGCCAGTGCCGGGCAGGGCAGGCAGGGCAGGCAGGGCAGGCAGTGCCGGGCAGGGCAGCCAGTGCCAGGCAGGGCAGGCAGTGCCGGGCAGGGCAGGCAGTGGCTGAGACTCCGAGCTGGATGGTCGGATCCCAGCCCCGCCTGCTCCGTCCTGCACACCCCGTCTGGGAAATGGGTTCTCACTGGCCCAGGGCATGCAGACCTTCTGAAGGAAAAGGGGCCACCACAACTACTGTCCAAAAGACCCTGTCCTCAGCAGAGACTGTCCCCAGCCAGGCTGCGTGAGAACTGGCGTCCCCGAACCCCACTCACAGGGCTCCCTTGACCCTCGCAGCCGGTCTCAGGTCAAGGATGGTTTAGACACCCACCTGTGGCTGGCAGGTGGCCACCAGCTCGGCTTGGGGTGCTTTGGGTGGGGGCCCTTCAGAGCCCTGAGGTGACATCCACAGACCAAGCTGAGCTGGCTGAGGCCCAGGGCTCGAGGAGCAGAGCGGGAGAAGGGCCAAGGCCCGGGCAAGAGGAGCAGAGCAGGAGCAGGGCAGAGGGCTGGGTGTGAGGAGCAAAGCTGGAGCAGGGCTGAGGCCCTGGGTGAGAGGAGCAGAGCGGGAGAAGGGCCGGGGCCTGGGTAGGCATGAGCTCTGGCCCAGCTCTGAGCTCTGGCTGCCGCACCTCATGCTGACATTTTCTTACATTGTACTTAAGTCCCATTTGTTTTGCTTTCTGTCTCCACAACAATTACAGAGATTTATTTTTTATTGCTCCACTTAGCTCAGCCAGGACCACACTTCCTTTTGCTTTTTAAAGGAACAGCTGCCCCCGTGCGCCCTGGCCCCACAGTGGAGAATTTTCGATGACTAAAATGAAGTAAAGCTGGATTTGCCCTCTCAAGAGGGACGGGCGCTGTCCCCGCTGCTCACAATGTCTGCCTGACAGATGGTTCACACACCCTCACTGCATCCCCACAGGAGGTGGCATTGTTGGGGACACTGCCCTCCACAGGGGTCTTTGGGGACCCTGGATTCTTGGAAGCTCTTCAGTGCTGTTGTCATGGGCAGCTCCGTCCCGGGCTGCCCTCCTCTGAGCGGACACGTTTTCCTAAAGCGGTAGTGACAGCTGAAGCACACGTGCAATGACTCTCGTCAGGGGGGAGGTGGCCCGTGCACCTTCCATGAGGCCACCTGGAGAGGCGGGGCTGCCCAAGCAAGGTGCGTGAGCACCGTGGATGTGGGTTTGAATCCCTGCTCCTCCGGGGCACAGCTGAGTGTCCACGGGAGATTTCTCCTGTGGCCCGGGCTCCACACTGACCTGTGAATGTTTCAAGCCCTTGAGCTTGTGGTCATTGGCTACTGCAGCCACAGGACCCTCACTGGCCCATAGCCACTGTGCCTCACTGAAGCCACACACCATCCACTCTTCTGTCCCTGTCATCCATCCATCCATCCATCCATCGGCCATCGCCAGTACCCATCCACCCATTTATCCACCCATTACCCATTAACCTGCATCCATCCATTCATCTATTCACCATTCATCCGGCCATCCAATGTCATTCATCCACCAGTCCATTTGTCCGTCTCTTCACACACCCACTCATCTACTTAACACCCTTCTTCCATCGGCTCATTCAGCCTCTCTCCCCACTTCCTCCACACCTGTGGTCACCTTTAGCTGCTCCTGCCCGGCTGGCATTTCAGATGCCCCCACTCCTACCCACTCCCTCACCCCAGACCTGGTCTATGCCCCCCAGCAGACAGATCCTTCAAAGAAGGCCAGGCCCCTTCCCTTCTCTCCTGTGCCCGGGGCTCCTGGCTCAGAGGCTGCAGCTCAGTTTCTTCACAGTGCTGCAGCTCCTCTCCCCCTTGGCTCCCCTTCCTGCCCCAGGGCACTGACAAGTGTCTCTGCCCTTGTTGGAGGGCCTTCTCTCAGGCCATCAGCTCAGTAAAACCCCTGTGACCTGCTTCGCTTGTGCCTATAATGCTGCATCGCTGGTTTCTATATTTGTATTTCTCGCCCGTTGGCCCTGTTAAGAATAAGCTCCCTGAGGCCAGGGCGGTCCCCATTTTCTCTGCACTGTCTCCTCAGCACTAGGGGCATCCGACCCCCGTAGTCAGCATTGCTAGGATTCACAGAGGCCCAAGGAAAGCTTTGAAGCTGCGTCCCCTGGAGCTGCAGCATCCTCTCTGCTCGCAGGCGCCTCTTCTGCCTGGTTTGAGGTGTTGGGAGCCCCTCCCTGCGAGCCCCTGTGAGTCTGTGTGGGTGAAGGGCTTCTCTGCCCAGTGGACTCCTCTTCATCCTCAAAGCCCACCTCTCAGCATGCTCCAGAGCGCCCCTAGCTCAGGTTGTTCTCCCTCCCTCTCCCTTCCTCTCCCCCTCCTTTCTGCCTTCCCTCCCCCATTCCCGTGCATCGATGGCATTCTGGCCTTCTTTCTTTGGGGAACCTTATCATTGTGGTCATAGTTTTAGTTTTTGAACACAGTTCTAGCAGATCCCCGACACCTAGTGGATGATGGGAACTAGTGAAGGAATGAGTGTGTGGGTGACAGAATGGCTGGGCTTGGGGTCAGCCGCAGAGCACAGCTGGATCTGGTGGGGTCACGCGTGGGGACCATCCATTAGAGCTCTGCCATCCGTATGCAGCGGATGTACAAATGCCTCCCCATCCCTCCAGCCACCTCCCCGCGGACACCTTGGATTCACCTCAAAAGACCACGGGTGGAGGACAGTGTGGGCACCACAAACCGAAGTCTGGAAGCTGGAGGGCGGGTGTAGGAAGGGGGATGCCGAGACTCTCCTGTCCTGGCTGCAGCTGGTGTCCTTGGGCCCCTGTGTTTCAGGCCTGTCACCTCCCCTGCTCCCCCTTACGGCTTTCCCTCCACATCTAAATGCCCTGCCCCATGAAGACCCGGCCTAGCTGGATTAGGGCCACCAGGGCCATTGTTTGCACGCACAGCCATGGGCCTCGGAGCGAGGACGGGGCCTCGGGGGACAGCGTTCCCCCCATTGTGGTCTCCCGGTGTGGAACCCATTTTCATCATGGAGGCATCAAGCGGTCTTCTGCCCATGTGCTGCCATGCCAGCTCCCAGCACCCTCTCCGCCACTCACAGACCCTCAAGACTGCACACAAAGGGCCGGGCACACGCTTGCTGGATGAATGACAGGCCGGCCCCCCTGGGTCCTCCTCTCCCCCGTGTCCCCACAGCCCAGGCCAGCCTCAGGGCCCTTGGAAATGCTTGGGCCTAGTGGTGACGTTTCCCGTGGGTCAGTAAATCACTTTAACTAATGAAGAAATAACAACCACCCCAGAGGCACAGACGGCTCTGCTAGGCTGGTTTCAAAAGTGATGACGACTCTGTAGAGCGCGGAGTCCCCGGAGGCCACTGGCGCTGGGAGGCAAAGCTGCTCCCTGAAGTCGCCGGCCCGTGCTGGCCTCGGGACAGGACTCCATGGAGGGTTGCTTTTTAAAAAGCAGAACCAAGAAACTTTGACTTAAGTAGAAGGAATTAAGGAAGAAGGAGCCATCGGCCACGGGAGCTGGACTGCTCGAGTGAATTTCCTCTGGATTAGGTTTTATGGGTGGATTTCCATGGTGATAAGCCAGGGCTCCCATGGAGTGCCGCCATGTCTGAGTGTCCTGGCTGCCCCGCGGTCCTGGGAGGGCTCTGGTGGGAGGGGGAGGGCTCTGTGGGAGTCGGGGGCTGGAGGCAGGGCAGGAGGAGCATATGGCTGGTGGGGGGGGAGTGGGAGAGCCCGGCCTCCAGGCAGTGTACAGGCAGGGGACTCAGCTGTGCCCAGTCCTGAGACTCAAGTGCCCACGTGGACGTTGCTTCTGAGCCAAGCTGAGCCGGGGTCACAGCGAGGCCAACAACGGCCACAGAGCCCACGGCCACAGAGTCCCTGGTTCCCGACTTTTCCAATTCCACGGCCTCCCACAGCCTGGGTGGAAAGGGCCCAGCTTCCCGCCAGGGGGTGGCTCTCGCGGGCCAGGCGGGGTGTTCTGCAGGGGAAATGATGCGGCTGTCACCCGAAAGCCCTGGGCTCGGCCCCGGACTCTGATGTCATTTCAGAGAAAGAGCTAAAAGAGCTGTTTTGGTTTTCAAGCCCCATCTCCAAAATTGTCTTCTTCTCTCTCTTTTTTATTATTTGGAAAAAAAAATCGGATTTTATCCCAAAGCGGACGTTCCAAACCCCAAACCGCTGATCTGAGCCCTTTCCCCGGCAGGGCTGGCGCCGTGCTGGTTACGAGGGAGGGCGGTCGCCCAGTTCAGCCCACCGCAGGGCCTGGCCGTGGGTGAGGAGGGCAGGGGGCCTGGGAGCCTGGGGGAGGAGCAGGCAGGGCCTCGGGCTGTCTGTGGAGGGCATTCTTCTTGTTTTGCTTTCGCAGAGAAGCCACTGTCAGCCAGAAGGCTGCTCTCCGCGCGTGGGGAGCCTCACCCCGGCTGACAGGCTGGAACCCAGGGTGACAAAGTCACAGGGCCAGGCCTTCCCACCCCAGACATGCCCCGGGCTGGAGGCCCCCTCCTCAGACCCTCCTCTGCATTCAGAAAATCACTGGGGTTGCACCTTTCAGCACATTTCTGTGGGCTGTGCCCACGTGGACTTTGCATCCTGGTGTGTGTACGGGTCGTGGCTCACCACTAATTGGTAGGGAGGAGAATTCTGGCTCGTCAGTTGTTGAGGCCTATGACGTGGCCATGTTCCGTGTCAGGGCTTCAGACGTATGGCCGTGGAGAAGCCCACCCCTGCAGCGTGGGAGAGCCGTGTTCCGGCCGACCACCAAGGCCACGGTCACCAGCATGGGCGCAGCGGTGCCTGCGTGAGCACGGGCCCCGGACCCCTTCTCCTCCACATGGGACTGCCTGTTGGTCGGGCTGCTGTGTGGCTGAATGAATCCTGTCCTCAAGGTCTGTCCCCACCCCAGCCCTGGGAGCCATGGATGCGACACCACTGGGGAAAAGAAGATACCAACTTAAGTGCAGAGGAGGTCTTCTGGGTTTAGAACTGGTCCCACGTCCACAGTGTCTGTGCCGCCGTGCTCACCTGAAACCCAAGCCTTTCCTAGGCGGACAGCCAGGGGACCGCAGTGTAGGCTGGCCAGGCGACGGTCTGCAGACCTGGCCTGCAGCAATGCACGCTGCGTGTGGTGGCTCCCCCTCCTCAGCCCAGCTGCTCAGTCACAGCGCGAAGACCAACACCGAGGTTAGGCTGGGCATACATCTGAGGCTCTACTTGGAAAAAAGTAATAATAACAGCAAAGATGGTGTAGGTACAGTACAGGCGATGGAGGCCTGCCAGCCGAGAGGGAGGGGCCTCAGCTCAAACTTTAGCAATGCAAGAAAAAACATGTTAAAGACAGGTGTCTGGGCCGGGAGTTTGGCCTAGGGGTTGAGTGCTTGCCTAGCATGCACGGAGACCCAGGTTTGATGCCCCGGTACCACATACATAGAAAAAAGCCAGACAGTGCTCAGGCCCTGAGTTCAAGCCCAGGACTGGCAAACAAACAAACAAACAAACAAACAAAGAAAAATAACAACAAAAAAGAGAGGTGTCTGTGTGAGTCGGAGGCACGCAGGCCACCCAGGTGTGTGCGAAGAAGAAACCTCACACTCGGGCTGTGGGAGGCTGTGGGGGACTGTGGGGGGCTGTGGGAGACTGTGGGGGGCTATGGGAAGCCATAGGAGGATGTGGGGGGCTGTGGGGGGCTGTGGGGGACTGTGGGGGGCTGTGGGGGACTGTGGGGGGCTATGGGAAGCCATAGGAGGATGTGTGGGGCTGTGGGGGGCTGTGGGGGACTGTGGGGGGCTATGGGAAGCCATAGGAGGATATGGGGGGCTCTGGGGGACTGTGGGAGGCCGTAGAGGGCTGTGGGGGCTGTGGGGGGCTGTGGGAGGCTGTAGAGGGCTGTGAGGGGCTGTGGGGGGCTGTAGGAGACTGTGGGGGGCTGTGGGGGACTGTGGGGGGCTGTGGGGGGCTGTGGGTGGCTATGGGAAGCCATAGGAGGATGTGGGGGGCTGTGGGGGACTGTGGGAGGCTGTAGAGGGCTGTGGGGGCTGTGGGGGGCTGTGGGAGGCTGTAGAGGGCTGTGAGGGGCTGTGGGGGACTGTGGGGGCTATAGGAGGATGTGGGGGGCTGTGGGGGACTGTGGGGGCCTATGAGAGGCTATAGGAGGATGTGGGGGGCTGTGGGGGACTGTGGGAGGCTGTAGAGGGCTGTGGGGGCTGTGGGGGAATGTGGGAGGCTGTGGGAACTGTAGGGGGAATGTGGGGGGCTGTGGGAGACTGTGGGGGCTATGGGAGGTTGTGGGGGCCTATGGGAGACTGTGGGAAACTGTAGGGGGCTGTGGGAGGCTGCGGGAGCATGTGGGAGGTTGTGGGGGGTTGTGGGGGGCTGTGGAAGGCTATAGAGGGCTGTAGGGGCTGTGGGAGAATATAGGAGGCTATGGGGGGGCTGTGGGGGACTGTGGGGGGCTATGGGAGGCTATAGGAGGATGTGGGGGTCTGTGGGGGGGCTGTGAGGGGCTGTAGGGAGCTGTGAGGGCTGTGGGGGACTGTGGGAGGCTGTGGGAAACTGTAGGGGGATGTGGGGGGCTGCAGGAGGATGTGGGAGGTTGCGGGGGGCTGTGGGAGACTGTGGGAGGGCTGTGGAGGGGCTGTGGGAGACTGTGGGGGGTTGTGGGGGCAAAGCCCCCACTTTCCTCTGGGGAAGCCATCCCACAGACACCTCCATTCTTGGCCCCTGGCACTATAGCCGATATGCCCTGGCTGTGTCATGCCACCCAGGTTGAGGCCACAGGCTCTGAGGCCACGGGCCCGGCCTCTCCCCTTCTCTCCACCTGCCCAGCCAGGGAGTCCTGGCCCCAGGGTGGCCCGGAGGGTGTGGGGGGGTGCTGCGTGACTGCTGGCCTTCCCACTGTCAGGACACACACGTGTGCGCCCTCTCAGCCTGCACACCCATGAACTGTGGCTCAGCTCCACGTGGAGCCCGTGCCGGGAACCACGCGGCAAATATCTGTCCAGTGCTCGGAAAGGCAGGCCTTGGTGGAGTGGGTGACAGACACCCAACCAAAGTAGAGGGAGGGAAGGGAGGAAGGGGGGCAGGAGGAGGGGAGGAGGACAAGGTGGGGGGATAGGGCAGGGGAGAGAGGGGAGGGAAGGCTCGGAGACTCTGGCTCCTTTCTCATGCCCACAAGAACAGTCTGGGCTTGTTGCGGGTAAGTTCTTCTCTGTCCCCTCCTGCCTGGTTCCAGGACACAGGCAGGAGAGATGGCTGGCTTGGGTTGGTGCTCATGTCTGACTGGCTCAGCACCCTCGCTGTGTCTGAGCTCCCAGCCGAGCCTGCGCTGCCGTGGGTCCACCACGAAGCTGTCATGCCTGCGGCTTCTCAGCTTGTCTTCCGAGCACGCGGCCGGCCGTGCGTGTGAACTGCAGCCCGGCCTTCGGGCTGGCCTGGCCAGCAAGCTTGTTTTGAAAACATCACCTAGAGAAGCAGGTCTGTGAAAGGTGGTGGGGCACGGCACCCCCACACACCCCGGCTGTTTCCCCTGGCGCAGCCCCGTAAGTCCCGGTGCCTCCTCCCTTCCTCCCTTCTGCAGGGGCCTGGCAGGCGGTGGCCACAGCGGGAGCCCAGTTTAGAGGCAGTGGTGCAGGAAACCGGCCGTCCAAAGACACCGGGAGAGGCCTTCCCACTCCCTCTCAGGGGCCGTTTGCTTTTGGATTACAGGAGTTTATTCAGGTCTTCGCAAATCCCCCTCGCTCTTCACAGAGGGGGGTGTGGAGGCCCGGCCACCATCAACCATCGGGCAAACAGCCCCCCAAACCCTGCCACCACTGCTGGCGCTCTCCACAGAGCATGGCAGATCCCAGGAAGGAAGGGTGGTGTTGGGGGCACAGCTGGAGCCCAGCTGCCACAGGGTCCTTTCTTTTCGTTTTCTCGGGGAAGAAAAAATGATGGCGCCCTTCAGTATTTCCTCCGCTCGGGCAGAGCCTGCAAACGCCCTGCCGTGCCGGGCACTGCGGTCAGGCTGGTCACATCCCCAGCCCCCGCCCTCCAGCCCTGTGCTGGGAAGCAGCGCTCTTCTCCAATCTCCAACTGCAAGAGGTTTCTTTCCAGGACAGTTGTCACACAACAGGGTCCTGAGCAGTGTCCTCTGTCCTCAGGGAAGACCCGTCCTGGGGAGGGGGGACGGAGGGATCAGAGGTCCTAGGGGGAATGGAGGCCCTGGGGGAGGACGGAGATCCTGAGGGAAGAAGGAGATCCTGGGGGAGGACAGAGATCCTGGGGTGAGACCAGAGGTCCTGGAAGAGGACGGAGGTCCTGGGGAGGACGGAGGTCCAGGGGGAGGACGGAGGTCCCGGGGGAGGACGGAGGTCCTGCAGTCTACCTGGCCAGGTGTGTGGCAGGCCGTGAGTGTAGGAATTTCGCCTCCTGGCCCATCTGCCCTTTCCCTTTCGACCCATTTTTAATCCTTTAAAGGACACACTCTGCCTGCCTAGCCCTCATGAACACGTATTTAAATAATTATGGAAAAACCCACATTTATGCCTCCTCAGGCCCTGTGCCCCTGGCCTCAGGGAGCTCCCCGTATTTGGCGCGTGGTAATTCCTGCCCCTCTGCACCTCTCGTTCCCTCGGGCTCCTCTCTGCCCGCATGGCCAGGCCGGGCCGGGCACACCTGCCTGGCTGAGGTTGGACCCTCAGCACACTCGCAGCTGCTCAGTAACCCCCCCACCCCCATGTTTTCCTGGCCGGACTTGAGAGCACAGAATGAATGCGCTATTGACCAGCCATGCTGGCAACCGTGGTCCGAGCTCCTCTGCCCAGCAGGACTTTTCCAGCTCAAGCAGGGCCTGGTGGGAGGACGGGAGTGGTCCACCAGCCGACAAAGAGAGCTGGCTGGAGGGTGGAGATGGCCTGCACGCACACACACCTGTACCCACGTCCGTGCACACACGATACCTATAGATACGCAAGCGCACATGTCCACAATCTGTGCAAACATGGTTACACACAAAGCATGCATGCATCTCTGCACACATTGCCATATACACGCATGATCCACATACAACCATGGACACTTTTATATGTAACGAAGATGTATATAAATACATGTGTACATATCTCGGTCCATATTTCCACATATATATGCATACATACATACATTCATACATATCTCTATACACATCCACACAAATAAACACACCCTTATGCACACAGATCTTGATATGCACTATATTTATGTGTATAAATAGACACACATATATACACACACTATACGCATGTGTCCACACTCGTGTACAGCAGAGACGTGTGCACATGCATACATGGACACACAGGATGCATACCTATGCACAACTATACACAGGTGTGCGCATCTCACACAAGCATGTTTCTGTATGTGTGCATAAGCATGTGCATATGCCCACAGAGATATACATGTCCAGGCACACACGCACACTTGTATGATATGTTGTGTGGACACACATACTTATAAATGGCACACATGGCTACACACTGCACACGCATGTTTGCGTGTGCACACATCTGTATGGACATGCAGTATGCACACACACATATATATTTATGCAGCTACCCGCGTGCGCCATGTCTATAGGTACAGTGAGCTCCGATCTACATGTGCATGCACACATGTACACACACACAAGCACTGCGTGACGCCGCCACACAGCCTGCGGCCGTGGCGGGGTGTGCCATCCTGCTGTCCTTTTGCCTGTCTCCAAATCAGCAACCACATGGCGTTTCCCGTGGGTCTACCGTGGTGGAGCTCCCCCTCTTGTCTGCGTTCACGGAGATCTTTGCAGTAAAAGCTCAGTTTGCTCATCAGCTCTGCCCACACTTGTAGGAGCGGCGCCACCACGGGCAAGCCCCGAGAGGCCTGAGCGGGGGGCTTCTGGACGGGCTGGGGAGCCAGAGAAGCGCCTGCTGCCTCCTGCCTCCAGGTACACCAAACCCACCAAGATCGGAACGTGTGCAGGTGCAAAGCATGCATGGCGCCGTGCACGGCTCTTGAAGCACGCACATGCCTTGTATAGTACTTTGCACCAACTTCAAAGCGACTCACTTTTATAAGAACGTAATTAGTTTCAAGCCAGGCAATCACTGCTGTAAAATTGAATTTTATGCCCTACTAAAGACTTTCACACATGCATTAAATATGTCATCTTTTAAAAAGGCTGCTGTATAACCAAACATTTTGCACGTCATCTGTTAGAAGCTTCGTGAACTAATGACATTCCTTTGCTACGAGCTCAGGTGAGGCATTGAACTTTCCAGAAACTCTGGTGCAAAATAATAGAATTGGTATCCACCTTGCAAGATCATTAGTCATTCTCAAACCCTTTGACTCTCTCCCCTGCATCCACCCATCCCTGTGTCCATCCACACAGATGATGCAGCCACCCCTCACCTACCTGTCCACCCGTGCATTCATCCCATCATGCATCCATCCAAGCTGGCTCTTGTTCCGAACAAGACTGGGCTTAAGAGACTGCACTGGAGCTGTGAGCCGTGTCCAGGACAGCACGCAGGCTCTCCCGTGGCTGTGGTGGTGCTGTGGAGAGTGACGAGGGGTGATGAGGAGGCAGCGTGCAGGCAGCCTGCGCTCTGAGGCCCCCAGTGGGTGAGGGCGCACAGCGCCATATGAGGCCAGCGAGCGGTTGGCTTGTCTCCAGGCCAGGGAACCTGTGATGGAGACGGTCGGCAGACTCCTGTGTGTCCGGCACTGGTTGGAGAAGCCTGCGTGCGACAGGCGCTGTCCCTGCATGCAACGCACGCTGCTCATGTGCTGTGGTTGGTAACAACAGGTCCTCTGCCACTGTTCATAAATGCTCCTCTTCCTGCCCAGAGCCCGGTCGGTCGTGGCTGTCCCTCAGGCTCCTGCGGCTCTCCAAGCCCCGGCGACAGCGCAGTCAGCGGGAGAAGCCAGGACAGAAGGAAATCCTGTGGGTTCCATGGTAGAGGCTCCCCAGCTCCCTGGGGGCACAAGGGGGGCAGTGGGTGTGGGGCTGGGGCCTGTGGATGGGGAGAGGGTCTCTGCAGGCGGGTCAGCGGTCAGCTCTTCAGGTGCCCTGCTAGATTTGTCAGCCACCCGAGGTGGGGAGCACCGTGGGGGGTCACCCCTACCTGAGGGCGAGGTGGACAAGCCTGGAAGGGAGGTACAGGGAGTGCCAGGTGTGGGGCCCAGGGCACCAGCTCAGGGGCTGCCCCCACCGACCCATCCACAACTCCCCCACCTTCCAAAAGCCTGAAGAGGTCAGGCAGGGGCCAGGCGCCTCGTGGGGCTCCACTCAGAGGCTGAGGAAGAGGAGAAGGTGGAGGTGTGGGCGCAGCTTCTCTGGAGGCTCAGCTGCACTTCAAAGAGGGCTGAGCTGGAGGAGGGGCCCGGCAGATGGGCTGGTGCAGGGCCTGACAGGTGGTGTAGCTCCCAGGTCTGGGGGAGCTGTCTCCCCACAAGCGCAGGCAGGCGGGAGGACACTGGCTCAGGGCGGCGGTGGGAGGGAAAGACTCTCTGTGCCTACCTGGCTGTGGAACATTCCAGAGAAAGAGAACAAAGACCGTGGACCCAACCCCCGGGCTTTGGTGACTCCTAGTACCGAAAGGCTCAACGCCACGGCCGTCCCCCTTCCCAAGCAAGGGGGTCTCCCTTCCACACAGCCCAGGAAGCCTGGCTTCCGGCCTCCCTCCAGCTCTTGTTCTGAAGAACTGGCGTGGGGGCCGGGCCTGGTGAGGCTGCGGATGGGGAGTTTCAGGCCGTCCTGGCTTACCCGGGAGGGGCCAGCACCACCGCAGACACGGCTGACCTGCCAGGCCCTTTTGTTCTGCTGCCAGGACCCCGGGGCACTGGCCAGCCCTCGGGCCAGGACCCTGCTGTAAGGGACAAAAGGGACAAGCCCCGCTGAGCCTGGGCAGGAGCAGAGGCGGGCGGGCAGACCCCGAATGGGGGCTGAGGTGAGGAGACCTGGGATGAGGGGCAGTCAGACCTGTGAGGGGCTCTGAGTCAGAGGGGCGATGGCGGCCACTCTTGGTCAGAAGCCGGGAGAGGGGACCGGACGGTCGGGAGGGGCGGCTGGCGGCGTCAGGTGGCTGAGATTTGATCTGCAATTCCTCCGGTGCTGTGCTGCTTCGTAGCACGTGGCTCCACTGTCGGATTCTTCTGTGGAACGCGTTCTGTCTGCTCCCAGAAGCCATGGCGACACCCTGTCCAGTGGATCCCGAGGGCAGGAGGGCCTGGCGGGCATCCTCCCCCACCCCACGCGCCACTGCCCACGGCGCCATGCTCGTCAGCTGTGAGTGACAGGCTTGAATGTCCCAGGCTTGGTGGAACGATGCCTTTTGGGTGACTCAAGTACTGGAAATTTCTGCCTCTTGCCAAAGCTGGGCGAGCCGGGGCATGAGCGCCCACGGGGAGGAGAAGGCGGCCGAGACGCCCGGACCAGGCCCGGCCCGCGCTCCCCACAGCTGCACAGCTGGGCAGCCTGTGCTCTCGCCTGTTCAAGGGGCTCCTTCCCCGCGTGACCCACACCTCAGCTGGGCCTGGATGGGGCCCAGTGCCCGCATATCCCCAGAGCAGCCGGGTGGCCAGCTGACACCACACCACAGAGCCGGCAGGGTGCTGCGTCAGGAGACAGAGTCTCCTGGATGGAGTCCAGGCCAGAGCCCCGCCGCCCCGCCAGCCCGGCTTCTTCCATGCCGTCTGTGTGGCTGTGTGCTTTATCACCATCCTTTTCCCTGGCCGAGGGAGGCGGGTCAGCATCCAGACGCCGACGCTGGGAGATGAGGCCAGGCCGGCACCACGCAGACTCTGCACGCAGTGCCACATCTGCCAGCCGCCCTAATCCCTGGACCACGTGAGGACAAAGACTGCCATGTGGCAGGACATCGGGGTTCTGAGGCAGTTCAACTAACGGGGCTGCCCCCCACGGCCCCGCGAGACACCAGCCCATGTGTGCCCACTCACAGCCATGTGTGCCCACTCACAGCCATGTGTGCCCACTCACTCACAGCCACGTGTGCCCACTCACAGCCATGTGTGCCCACTCACTCACAGCCACGTGTGCCCACTCACAGCCATGTGTGCCCACTCACAGCCATGGGTGCCCACTCACAGCCATGTGTGCCCACTCACTCACAGCCATGTGTGCCCACTCACAGCCATGGGTGCCCACTCACTCACAGCCACGTGTGCCCACTCACAGCCATGTGTGCCCACTCACAGCCATGGGTGCCCACTCACTCACAGCCACGTGTGCCCACTCACAGCCATGGGTGCCCACTCACTCACAGCCACGGGTGCCCACTCACAGCCATGGGTGTCCACTCAGTCACAGCCATGTGTGCCCACTCACAGCCACGTGTGCCCACTCACAGCCTGCTGCTGGTGTCACAGGGCTACAGAGCCTCCTCCTCCTCCTCCTCCTCCTCCTCCTCCTCCTCCTCCTCCTCCTCCTCTTCCTCCTCCATGACCCTGGCAGAGCCTCCTCCCATGACCTGGGACCCGGGCCTCAGAGGCCAGGAGGTGCTGGGCCATCGCTGACCCGCTGAGAGTGCCAGGAGGGGGCCTCAGGGCAAGCGAGTCTCTCCTCCAGACCCTGCACGGCGCTCTCTTCCCGTCTGTCACCAGGGTCTGGGCCGTCCCTGACCACCCACGTGGAGGGGGCTCCACTTCCACCCCAATGGACTTGGTTTGGATTTTTCTTTTGTTCCAGGGCATTGTCACTTTGTCATCTCTTAGGCTGGCAAGGAGCTGATAGGGTACTGCTGAGCCTCCAGTGGGTGTGGAGGGCATGGCGGGGGGGGGGCAGGGAAGGGTGGTAAAGGGTATGGAGGGGGGAGGGAGGGCATAGACATCCAGCAAGTGAGTCAAGGAGCCAGGCTCGGGGCCAGAACTCCCCCCCACCCTCTCTCTCTCACACACACACACAGAGGTAGTATATACCTGCAACATACCTGTGCACACATGTACATACAGTGGCGCCTACACACATGAACTCTTGCTGGCATGCATGCACACCTACCCCCCTGCGTGGAACACATACATGTGGTGTTTACAATGCCGCACATCTACACACACCTCAGTGTATGCTCGCACACGTCTGCACACACCTCAGTGTATGCTCGCACATGTTGCACACACACAGCTGTCCTTGCAGGCGCCTGCCCGTGAGCTCGTCGAGTCCCTCAACAGCTTTGTGACGTGACTGTGGCACCTCCCCTTTCCAGAGGAGAAAACCCAGACTCCGGGTGTGTGGCATGCCAGCACCTTGCAGCCAGCCGAGGAGCCAAGCTGGGGGCCCAGACTTCCTGGCCCTCTCCCCGTGGCCTCCCCCTCACAGCCCCACCGAGTGTCATCCCCGCTTCTCCTGTGGGGGCCCTGGGGACGCTGGGAGTGGTGGAGCTGGCCCAGCCCAGGCTCTGTCACCTAGGCGTACAGGTCAGGTCTGTCACCAGCTAGGTGTTTCCTTCAGGGGTGGCCCAGCACAGTCACCTGGGGCCTGGGTGCCCTGGCAGCTGGCCTCCCGCTGTGCCCTTGACTTTCCCTTCACTTGTCCTGCTTGCTGAGTGCCTGTCGTGGCCACTGTGCCATGCGGTCCGGGCGTTGTCCAGCAAGGAAAGTGCTGGGCCAGCCCCACTGTGTGAGAAGCACGGAGACACATCAGGACAGTTTTGACTTGCAGCCGCCCGTCCATGTCACTGAATGCATCCGATGCACACCACACGCTCACACACATATGTACAAACACTGTAGACATGCGTGCACACACATGTATAAACACTGCAGACACCATATGCTCACATTCACATGTACACCCACATGTACAAACACTGCAGACATGCCTGCACACACATGCTCACATACACATGTACACCCACATGTACAAACACTGCAGACACCACATGCTCACATACACATGTACACCCACATGTACAAACACTGCAGACACCACATGCTCACATACACATGTACACCCACATGTACAAACACTGCAGACACGCGTGCACACACGCTCACATACACATGTACACCCACATGTACAAACACTACAGACATGCCTGCACACACACACTCACACACATGTACAAACACTGCAGACATGTGTGCACACATGCTCACATACATGTACACCCACATGTACAGACACTGCAGACACACATGCGCACACACATAAGCTCACAAGTACAAATACTGCAGGCATGTATGCACACACACGCTCACCACACACATGTACAAACACTGCAGAAACGTGTGTACACACACACTCACACATGTACAAACACTACAGACACACGTGCACACACACACTCACACACATGTATAAACACTGCAGACATGCGTGCACACACACACTCACATACACATGTACACCTACATATACAAACACTGCAGACACGTGTGCCCACACACACTCACACACATGTATGCTCACAAGTATAAATACTGCAGACATACGTGCACACATGCTCACATACATATGTACAGACACTGCAGACACGCATGCACACACACGCTCACACACATATATATGCCCACATGTGCAGACACGCGTGCACACACACGCTCACACACATGTACGCCCACATGTACAAACACTGCAGACATGTGTGCACACACTCAGGTGCACATACACGCTCATATACGCACTACCACCACTGTCCATGGCATTTGTGTGGAGGTGGGAGCTAGGTGGACATGGCAGGGCCTGCAGGGGTGAGCGGGCGCGTTGTGGGGGTGAGCAGGTGCTGGCAGAGGGCGCCTGTGGTGTAGGTGGGTCAGGAGGGCAGCCTGGGGGGAGGGTGGGCCCTCGGGGTGCGGTCTGAGTGGCGGGCCATGGGTCATCCCTGCCCCCTCTGGATGGCGGTGGGGACTGACGGTGGGGCTGGCACCTGGTGGGCACTGGGTTGGGGCTCTGGGATGGATACCCTGGGACTCTGGTGTCCGCGCGTGGTTTCCTCGCTCTTGGGTGGGCAGCGGGATGGGGAAGCCTGTAGCTTCACACGTGGGGAGCTGCCAGCATCCTCTGAACCCCCATCCATCATCAACCAGGGCTGCCGCCAGCTGTGCCAGACTCCACTGTGTCACCGCGGCCCACGCCCTCCACCTGCCTCTGCCACGCCCATCTCTGGATGGCCACCTCCCTCCCTTAGGCGGAGGAGGACTCGCGTTCCACCCAGCAGGGCAGCAGGGCGTGTGGGTGTGGGGTCACCGGGTCACCGTGCGGCCTGCGTGGAGGCACAGTGGGGCGGGTTTCGGGGAGCCCAGGGCTCCGGTCTCTTCTGCACACAGATGCCTCTCTGGCCTTGGGTTTGGTTTGGGCTCTGCCTCCCCTCTCCTCCCCTCCCCCTTCCCCCTCCCCTCCCCACAGCTTTGTGACATGAGCCCAGCACTCTGTGTTTGTTGAGGGACATCCTGTGACTCAGATTTTAGCGGTCACGTTTTTCAAATCCTGGGGTTGTGAAGACTTCAGACTGACAGTGAGATTGGGCAACTGGGGCCGGTCTTCCTGTCAGCTTCCTCCAGGGAAAACCGTGTGAACGGGGAGGTCGCCGTGAGGATTAAATTAGATACGCAGTGATGTCCCCACCGGGGCGGGCTCTGTAAACATTCACTAAATGGCAGCTTTGTCTCTCGTCACCACGTCATCCGGGCAGGCTCGCCAGGCTCCACATCTCACCTTTTGAATCAACCCAGTCTCAGCTGGCTCAGGAATAAAGGCTGGGTTACAAAGCAGGAGGCAGGGCTCTGGCAGCGAGGAGGCTGGAAGGGAAGAGGGGAGGTAGAGGGGGGCAGACCAGGTGTGGAAGACACCCCTTCCCCCATGATGCCAAGCCCTGTCGTGGAGGGAGGAGGCTGGACTCACCTCACGCTGGCATGTGTGTGATGTGTGATGTGCACCCTGGCTTCCCCTCAGCACCAGGCCGCATGGCCCATCTTTGTAAAGCTTGTGTCTAGCACATGACTCCTGCAGGCTGCGGAAATCTCGAGGACGTCCGCCATGTGTGGAGCTCAAGCCGGACACCTGCTGGTGCCAGGAGAACAACTGCACTGGTTTGTTTCAAAAAGCCACGCCAGGGATGCCACCCAGGAATGTGGCCCAGTAAAATCTGGAAAACAGTGTCCAAGGCTAGAGCTGGGGGAAGTCCAGCCTCACCTCCACGAGCTCC
Organism: Megascapheus bottae; assembly: GCF_031878675.1. Lineage (NCBI taxonomy): Eukaryota > Metazoa > Chordata > Mammalia > Rodentia > Geomyidae > Megascapheus > Megascapheus bottae. Next base: position 1,654,916 of record NC_143532.1, on the reverse strand, counting down.
CGCCTTCACTGACAAGGACACGGTCGACAGACGGGTGGGAGAGGAGCTGGCCTGCAGCCCGGGGCTGGACCCAGGACCCAGGACCCAGGACTGCATCCTTAGTCCATCTCACTGGACAAGGCTTTGCACCCAGCCCCTGATGGTGGAGTTTGCTTTTCCTCTGCCATTTATTGCTGTGCTACAAAGTCTGGCTGCTTTTCCACTCTGACTCCACATATCCACAACTGAGAGGTTTTGACAGTGGCTCCTTTCACAGCCTGGCACGTAGTAGGGCTAACAGTGGTAAATGGCACAATAAGCAGAGGACAACAGAATATGGCCTGGATGTTCCTGTGGGGTCAGAGAGGGGACAGGAGCTGGCTGGGAGTGGAAGGGTATGTGGTTCTCTAACAGCTCCAAGTTAATGGGCAGGTGACTCCCAGATCCAGTCTGCGGGCCGTTTGGGCCTCGGAGGTTGACCTGCATGGCGTACAAGATGGTAGCCTGCCTGCTTCCTGCTTCCTGCTTCCTGTTCCTGGCTTCCTGTTTCCTGTTTGGTTTAGCCTGTGGGAACCTGAACCCCGCTCGTCATAGCTTTCCCAAGCTCTTTCTCCCACCGACCCCGGCCCCGATGGCTTGGTCCTGGGTGCTTCTGCTCCTTGGCTGGTTCCGTCATCTGCGCGCAGTGTGCCTCCTCTTCAACCTTCTCAGGGGAAGCGACTCCTCGCCCGCCCTCCGCCACGATGAAGATGGCGGAGAGGGCTGGTGTCAGACACAGAGTGCCGAGGACCCCGTGCTGTGCCGTTGTGAAATCCCTTGAGGCCCCACTTCAAAAAACACAGCACTAGAGGCAGACATGGTGGATGTGGCTGAGGCCGCAGGCACAGTGTGGACTCCAGCGGCCAGCGGCCACTCAGAGCCTGGAGGCCCCGTTCCCACACCCGCCATGGAAAGAAGGGGTTATGAGGTCTGGAGCAGGTCTGGGACTTAAAATCGAGCTCAGTCTGTTGCTTTAGTAACTAGCATACTTCCTCCTCTCCCTCTCTCCCTCTGCTCTCCTCCCTCCCTCCTTCCCTCCCTCCCTCCTTCCTCTTAAAGGAAATACGCTCGCTCTTCTAGTGCATATAATCTAGTTCTGTGGTTACAAGCCATGGTTTCTAGTCCTTCGTTGGTAACAGAGTGCTGGGACCCCTCCAGGGGTGGCATTTGCTTTGGTATGGCACGCCGCCACACCAAGGCCATGGTCACAGGGTGTCTAGGAGTGGCCCATCTCACCGCCACAGGTTTGCGACACGTTCCTGCAATCTCAGTGCCTCCAGCAGAGGGGTGTGTAGGATGATCTCAGGTTCAAATCCAGCCTGGCTAGCTGTTCCTAGAGGAGCCAGTGACAGATCTGTGCCTGAGAAGACGGGTCTTGCGGGCCAGCAGGGTTTTTATCACCTCACTGCACCAGGCACAGCACCAGTGCAAGGCCGCGGTGGAGGAGGGAGGGCGGCTGCCTTCTGTTGGGGCAGACTGACCAGAGGGAAAGCCAGGCCCATCTCTTTGCTGCCTTTCAAAAACTGCTGCCAACCATGTTTTCTAGGGTGCATGATTGTGTTAAGATGTAATGGATTTATTCTTGTTCTTTTCCTATGACTTAATGGATAAGGCATTTAAAATGTTCATGTCGGATCCTCGAAATAGCAGACATTAGAATCCACACGAGCAGACACTCCTGTGAGCCGGAGATTTCCTTTGCACGGCAAGGGCCGGCGTGGGATCTCCCTGCTGTGAGCAGGGGCTGCCCTGGTGGCTCTGGGGGGGGGGGACGTAGATGTCTTCCTTCACTCAGGGAAAGAGCTGCGTCTCACAGATGCTGACGATAACCACTGCGTTGCCTGGACCGGGGCCCAGAACCCACAGAATAGACCTTCAGCCCAGGGTGGCCTCTGATGGGACCTTTGCAGTGCTTTCTGTCAGGAGAAAAGTCCCCTCACTTCCTAGAGCAATGCTTTGCAGCCCTATCCAGCCCAGGAGGGCCAGAGGGATGGCAGGGCCCTGTGGCAGGGCCCTGTGGCAGGGTCCCGTGAGATAACAGTTTGGAACCCAGAGCCCGATGGCTGAGCTTCACTGGAACATCTGCCTGCATCAAGCACCTAGTAGGTGTTCAACAATCACCAGCAAGGGAATGCAGCCTTGGGGTTCCCCTGGGTCCTGGGACAGGGGCTCAGCTCCCTCTCCTCAGTGTTACCCTCAGGCCTTCTCTTTCCTTACAGAGACAAATAAGCTACCCAGGGCCTTGCGCTGGCATGATGAACAATGAGCAGACAGACAGACAAGACAGGCAGGCAGATAAGACAGACAGACAAGCAGACAGACAGGCAGGCAGGCAGGCAGGCAGGTAGACAAGACAGGCAGACAGACAAGATAGACAGGCAGGCAGGTAGACAGACAAGATAGACAGACAGGCAGACAGACAGGCAGACAGACAGGTAGGCAGACAGACAGACAGACAGGCAGACAGACAGGTAGGCAGACAGATAGACAGACAGACAGGCAGACAGACAGACAGATAGGTAGGCAGACAGGCAGGTAGACAAGATAGACAGACAGGCAGACAGACAAGATAGACAGGCAGACAGACAAGATAGACAGACAGGTAGGCAGACAAGATAGACAGACAGGCAGACAGACAGACAGGAAGACAGGCAGGCAGACAGACAGACAAGAGAGGCAGGTAGGCAGACAGGCAGACAAGACAGGCAGGCAGGCAGACAGACAGGCAGACAAGATAGGTAGGCAGACAAGCAGACAAGACAGGCAGGCAAATAGACAAGACAGGCAGGCAGACAAGAGAGACAGGCAGACAAGACAGACAGACAGACAGGTAGGCAGACAGACAAGACAGGCAGGCAGACAAGATAGACAGGCAGGCAGGTAGGCAGACAAGATAGACAGGCAGACAGACAGACAGGCAGGCAGGCAGACAAGACAGGCAGACAGACAGACAAGACAGGCAGACAGACAGACAGACAGACAGACAGGCAGGCAGGCAGACAAGACAGGCAGACAGACAGATAAGACAGGCAGACAGGCAGACAAGACAGGCAGGCAGACAAGATAGGCAGGCAGACAGGCAGGCAGACAAGACAGGCAGACAGACAGATAAGACAGGCAGACAGGCAGACAAGACAGGCAGGCAGACAAGATAGGCAGGCAGACAGGTAGACAAGACAGGTAGACAAGACAGGCAGGCAGACAGACAAGACAGGCAGGCAGACAAGAGAGACAGGCAGACAGACAGACAAGACAGGCAGGCAGACAGACAAGACAGGCAGGCAGACAAAATAGACAGACAGGCAGACAGAGAGTCAGACAAACAGACAAGACAGGCAGGCAGAGAAGACAGACAGACAGACAGGCAGACAAGACAGGCAGGCGGACAGGCAGACAAGACAGGCAGGCAGGCGGACAGACAGGCAAACAGGAAGTCAGGTAGAGAGACAGTCAAGACGGGCAGGCAGACAAGACAGACAGGCAGGTAGACAGGCAGACAAGACAGACAGGCAGGCTGGCAGGCAGGCAGATAAGAGAGGCAGGTAGGCAGACAGACAGACAGGCAGATAAGACATGCAGGCAGGCAGATAGAGGCAAACACCCAAGAGAGATAGACATTCAGACAGACTGGTGCACAAGACAGGCAGACAGACAAACAGGCTGGCAGATAGGCAGGCAGAAAGATGGACAGAAAGATAGACAGACAAGACAAGTAGAAAGATAGACAGGCAGGCAGACCAACAGGCAGAAAGATAGACAGAAAGGCAGACAGGCAGACACACAAGATAGACAGATATTCAGACAGACAGATAGATGAATCAGGCAGGCAGACAGATAGGCAGACAGGCAGAAAAACAGGCAGACAGACAGGCAGACAAGATGACAGGCAGGCAGGCAGGCAGGCCAACACGGGCTCCTTTCCTCTGACTCTCCATGCCTATTATTTACACACAGTTTTACTTGCTTGTGTGTAACCCAAACCCTTGACCCTCCCTTAACAAGGGCCACTTGGGCTTAAGCGAACCCCCTACCACATGCACACATTATCCTGGCTACCGTGGGGCCTCCCCAAACCAGGCGGGAGCAGCCGGCCCCCCTCCGCCGCCGAGCCAGCCCATGGCTCAATGTGGCTCTGTTTATTATTGCAGAGAAGCAATTTCGAAGGGGGCTGTAATCCTTGTTAAAATGAGGGTAAAGAATGTAAACCAAGCCCAGGCCCCTTCACCTGACGCTTCAAAAGCCTCTTGTTCCCCAGGCCCTGCCCTCTGCTTCCCCCTTAGCTCTGGTGAAAAGTTAGCCAGCCACACAAGGCACAGGCACCATGGGCAGTGGAGTGTGCCATGACTCTGGGGCATGGGCAGCTGTCCTGTGCCAGGAGGCACCCATGGGCCCTGTGTGGCATCGGCTGCCCAGAAAGGCTGAAGACTCAGGTCGGGTGACTTAGTAACTGATCAGAGGAGGGGAGGAGCCCGGGTCCCCCTCCTCCTCCCCCACCCTCGGCATCTTAGGGACCCTAGCGGTGGATGCTGGCCCAACCACAGCTCAGGCATGGCTGTGTCTGCCTTTCGTCAGGGGAAGGGGTGAGGCAGGGCAGCCAGCCGAGCCCCCAGAACCCAGAGGCTGAGCCTCTGCAGAGGCCTGTCCCACCCCGCCCCACCCCGGCCAAAGGTGGGACGGGAGGCCTGGTAGGGAGGGAGTCCTGGTCTTCAAGGTTCTGCTCTCCACTGCGGAGTGGCGGCGCTGGCGGAGGGGGTGTTCAGGGGTCCCGGGACCCTCAGAGGACTTCCTCGGGGGGCCTTGAGGGAAGCCACTCCCCCAGCCCCCACCCAGATAGAACAGCACCTTTGGAGAGCGGCTTTCCTGCTTCTGCTGGGGACCAGACAAGCAAATGGGGGAGCAATCCATTTGCTCAAAGAATTGCGGTCTAGATGCCTTGTCCAGGGCTGTTGAGCTGTGAGTCCTGAGCGCACCGGCTGGCACACCCTCCTGTGACGGGGTTGGCGGCAGCCTGATGAGGCTGGTGGCCTCCTTGCTCCTAGCCCCGCCCCACCGAGCATCTGGAGCCCCAGGTGGCGCCATCATGGTTGTCCCGGGATAGATCCATCCTGTGCCCAGCTCAGGCTGAGAGGACCGCCAGCCCCTGGGGGGTCGCCACCAGTTCTGGTGGAGGAGGGGCAGATGCAGCTCTCGGTCTGGTCTCCAGCCCAGCTCTACTACCTCTGAGGCCAGACGTGCCAGGCAGCCTGGCCTGCGTGCATCGCCTTTGAGAAGGGCTCTCATGCAGAGCGGTGGGGACCAAGGTCAGGGCCCGCCCCCCGCCCGCTCTAGAGGACATGGGACGGCTCTGATGTGTGTGGACAGCGTGAGTAGAGAGGCCTTCTAGGCAGAAAGACACGGGGGCTGTTGGGCTGACCCAGTGTGTCCATTCAAGTCCCTGTGGCATGTGTGTCCATGTATACACGCATACACACATGCCAAGCACACACTCGGTGGTCTATGTTTTGTCTGTGAACATGTGAGGTTCTCCACATATCTTCTGTGGCATGTTGTCATCATGGCACCTGCCCTGGGGTTGACAGGTAGTTTTATACATGCATGACGGGTGCACTGTATACATGTATGATGGACACACATACACATGCATGCTGGGTGCATTGTATGCAGTATGGCGGGTAAATGGCATGCATAAATTGGGCGTATTGTATCCATGCTGATGGATGTTTATGTGATGATGGGTGTATTGTACACATGTGTGGTGGGGGCATTGTGTACATGTGTAGAAATGCCACAGTGAAACCGAGTTTGTATGGCAACTGTAGGTTAATAACGGTGCCGCCTGCATGTTCTTCATGAGAATGTCCCCTCCAAGTGGCAACCATGGGTCATTTTCAGGCAACCGACTTCTCCCTCAGCTTCTGCCAGCAGGGGACAGTCACAGGGAGCTGCCATAGTCTCCTCGTTCCCTGTGCTTTGGGACACACATGGTGGCTTTGCTGCGGAAAGGTGAAGGCCCAGGCACAGGTGGATGGAAAGCATCACAGTAGTGGCTCCATGGCCTGTCCCCCCTCACGGCCTATGGGTCATGGCTCTGCCCATGGGACCCCACGTCCAGGGCAAGGTATGGCTGTGTCTGTGGGGTGCAGCCTGGGCTCTTAGGCCCGGTCTGCTGTCTCAGGGGCTGCAGATAACAGCACCTCAGCCTGACCTCTGGGGTCCGGGCAGTGGCTGGCAAGTGGCAGTGCCCGCTGTTTATTGACCTTTGCGAATGTTCTGCACGGCCACAGGGAAAGTCCTGCATCTCAGGATCAGTGGAGAGAGAAGGCGGATGGGGGTGGAAGAGAAGCTGCCCTTCAGCGCGGAGCTGGGAAGAGCTGGCAAGGGAGGGGGCAGGCCAGCGTGGGGAGTCAGACAAAGCCAGGCTGGGAACAGGACGGGGAGGTGCCAGGCAGCAAGGCAGGGACAGGGCAGGGCACCAGGCCATGGGCTGTTGTCACAACTGCCACTAAGCTTAGTGCCTTTAAGCTGCGCCACTTTATCCCAGTTAATCTCAGAATAATGCAGTTCTGGAAGATAATCTGGAATCTCTGCTGTAAAGGGATTCACTCACTTGAAAGAGTGGCACGAGAGCCATCTAGGAGGGGCCTCCTCCCTTATGTTTCTAGCGGTGTTTCTGCGATGTCTCCTCTCATCTCCTGTTCTCAGGTGAAAGCCAGCGTCCCTTACCAGGGTGCAGGACCATGGGCAGAACCCTGGTTTCCTGGCACTTTGCCCTCGGGCCAGCTTTCCTCCACAGTGTATTATTTTCCCTCCATCCTTAGTGGTGACTAATCTGGAAGTTTTGCATCCTGGGATTTTCTTTTGCCTTCCCATTTTAGAATTGGCTGATAAGATAAGACATTTAGAGTCTGTTTTGAGAATAGCTAGAGGTGAATGCCAATAAAAAAAAAAAAAGGAGGGAACAGGGGGGAAGGGAGCGTGGCCTAGTGGTAGAGTGCTGGCCTAGCAGGCAAGAAGCCTTTGGTTCAGTTCCTAGCATCATACACAGAAAAAGCCGGAAGTGGTACTGTGGCTCAAGTGGTAGAGCACTGACCTTGAGAAAGCCCAAGGACAGTGCCCAGGCCCGAAATGCAGTCCCCAGGACTGGCAAAAAAAAAGGGGGGAGGAGAACCACTTAGAAAAGCAGAAGAAAGTCACATGTCTTTTCTTTCCCACCCACAGTCGTAGCCCTCCTCCACGGCCCCATTTCTTCCTTGCTCTGGAGGTGTAGGGCATCTTTGGCCGCACACGCTGGCTGCTGTGCGGAGCTGTTCGTGTGTCTGTCTCCCTGCGGAGCTGTTCGTGTGTCTGTCGTCTCCGTGGCTCAGGATGGACGATTTTAGGAGCAGAGTCCAGGCAGCAGCGCGTTTCCCGGCTGCGCAGAGGCTGCTGGAGCTGGCCGAGCCCGGGACCGCGGGGAGGCGGGCAGCCGGGCTCACGGCAGACCAGAGGCGTCCTCTCGCCCACTGTGTGCCCAGTGTCCAGGAGGAAACTGAGTCTGGGCTCTGCGCTCTGGGCGGCGCCCCCGGTGGCAGCCCGGGGAACTGCGGCGGGCGTGGGTGTGGGGTGGACAGGCGGCTCCGGGGAGAGGGCCTTCCCTTCCCCTGGGCTTTGTTCACGCTCCGGCCTCGGTTTAAATTTCTCCATGTCAGCAAGCGAGCAAGATACAAATTCAGAACACCCGGCGGCTCGACACGTGGGCACTAAAAAAATCCTGTGAACAAAGATGGCAACGGAAAAGACGAAGTCCACACGAGCTCCAGCTGTGGGCGCCGGCCACAGATCCACGGGCGGGACTACAACCATCTGGACTGCGCACGTGCACGTGTCCACACACAGCCACGCACGTGTCCACACACACGTCCACACACACGTCCACACATGCACACATCCACATACACCCACGCACGAGTCCACATACACATGCACACACACGTTCACACATGCACACACAGCCACACACGTGTCCACACACACGTCCACATACACACGCACACACACTCACATGTCCATACACACATGCACACACACGTACACACACATGCACATATCCACACACACATCCACACACATGTCCACACACACGTCCACACATCCACACACACCCATGCACATGTCCGCACATATGTCCACATATGCACAAATCCACACAAACACACATGTCCATACACCCCCACACACATGTCCACAGTCCACACACAGATCCATACATGCACACACACGCACACACATACCATGCACATGTCTACACACACATCCACACGCACATTCACACACATTCACACACACATGACCACGTACACGTCCACACACAGGTCCACACACACATGTCCACGCACACTTCCACACACACACGCACACACACGCCCATGCACGTGTCCACACACAGGTCCACACACGCATTCACACGCACATGTCCACGCACACGTCCACACACACGCCCATGCTCAGGTCCAGTGTGGGTGCCCTGGGAGAGGGCCGGGGAGGGCCGGGCGCTCCTCGGGGGCCTCTCAAGAGGAGGCAGCGGGTGGAGAACGGGGTCCACAAGGCGAGGAGAGGCTGGTGAGAGGGGCTCAGGCCGCCGGAGAAGGCAGCAGGCTGAGGCTAGGCCTCCGTGGACCGGCCCCACCCCAGGGGGCACTGCTGTACCCCAGGGGACAGAGCTCAGCGCCCAGCGCTCGCAGTGGCCGTGCTCGCTGACACAGGGCCCATGAGGGCTCCCCCCGCCCCCCGTCGCTCAGGCCCCACACTGCACGCTCCAAGGCCCATGGCTCAGCCTACGGTGAGCTTCTTCCTATGTGGCTGACAGCAGAAGCCTGGAGCCCCACTTCCACGCTCCCCGGGAGGCAGCCTGGGCGCCTCTGAGGGGGCTGGCACCCGCCATCGGGCGGGGCTCTGCAAGCAGCTTGGTCCAGGGGGACAGGGCTGGATCAGCCCCGGGCCCCAGCCTCCCGTCCACGGGAGATCGTGGTAGAAGCAGGCCCGGTGGCCGCGGGGGAGAAGCGCGGGAAGGAGAGGCGCGAACCTGAACTCTGTCCAGGGCTCTTCTGTGCGTCTCTGACTGCACGCGTGGCTTGAGCCCACCCCACCCGCGGGACCTGGGTTTGGGGGAGTCCCAACTGTGCTTTCTGAGGGGCAACACCTTGCTGCAGTGGAATGCCTGGGCCTTCCGGACACAGGAGCCCCGGCGCGCCCCACAGAGCCCCCGTGTGAATGGCTTCCGTGGGGTGGGCGCAGCTGGCGCTGAGTCTCAGGTTGAAGTCACTCGTCCACGGCCTGCCGAGCCCCAGCGCTACATGGGACGGACGGACGCTCGGCTCGCTAATTCTGTGTCACGGCTTCTGGACCGTGGCAGTCATGAACTTTTAACCCGTGACACCAGCCACTAGGTAACAGGGAAGAGGGAGGGGAGGAGGAGGGGAGGGGGAGGGGGTGGTGACTGCGGGGCGGCCCTGCCTCTGGTAAGGTGAGCGAGGATTCTCACGGACAGAGAGGGAGGTGCAGACAGGGCAGCAGTGGACCGAGACCTTGGAGCAGTCAGGCGCTGCTGCAGCCCAGTCCGCCCTCCCCACCCTGTCCCACTCCATGCCCGTCCCTCCCCGGGCTGTCCCCTCCCTCCCTCAAGGGCAGTGATGGATGGCAATTTCACACAACGGCAGGAGTGGCCCGTCTTCATTTTCCCTGAGATAATGAGGCCATTAGTGGACGGGGTCTCCGGGTGTGTGCAGCTTCCACCCCCATGCTGACCTCACCCACGGACACGGCAGCAGGCTCAGGAACGGGGGGCAGTTTGGTCAGATCAGGGTGAATCCCCGCCCCTGCTGCCCAAACACACCTGCCACCTGTCGTGCTGAAGATGTGGCTGCCACCCACAGGGACAGCACCTCCTGAAGACACGGGCCACAGCTGGAGCAAGCCACGCCTGCAGCCTACCCTACCATCGGCCATCCCAGGCTCAGGCCAGCGCACTCCTTTGCCCGTTCAATCCAGTCCAGAGATCTGCTTCTCTCCTAACGAGCCCACGGCGGTGGCTCTCCGAGGTCACGCGGTGCCCTGCCTGGCACCTCTGCCCCCAGCGGCAGGAGGCAGCGTTTGAGAAGCAGGTAGAGCTCAATGCTTGGCACACGCCTCAAGAGTTCTGTCTTCCCTTCCATCCCTCCTTATTGGGCTCCACACAGCCTCCGTGACACCGTCAGGAACTAGAGCTCCAGACGTCCGCAGACGTCAGCATGGCCCACGGCTTTCCCCGGAGGCGGAGCGCGGAGCTCACGGACCCGTGTGGAATCCGGGGACGGAGCTGAACTGGTGCTGCAAGCCTGAGTTTAAGATGGAGAATGGGCTGCATTCAGTTAGGGCCTAATCATGAATTTCCCACAATTCCACTACTTGCTCGGGCCTTCAGGGCAAAGCGAGATGTCGGGGAGACCCTGCCTCTGCTGGGACTCAGGGCTCCCATGCCCCCACCTTCCCCACTGGCGTTCCCAGCATGCTCTGGTGCAGGGTGGGGAGAGGCCGCCCGGCTCATCCTTCCACTGGAGGCCAGGCTGCCGGCTGTCCCCGTGGGTGCCACGGGGTTTGCGGTATCTGCCAGCGTCCTGGCCAGCAGACGCCAGCTCTCTTTACTCCCGCTCATGCTCTGCGGGCAGGGGCGAGGCGCTGGGACACAGGGTGGCCGCTGGACGGCATCTGGCCAGTGTTCCAGAAGGAACTGAGCCGGGATAGGGCAGTGGCACTCTCCACGCAGGGCCAGCTCCCGTCCCGAGAGCTTCTGGGAAACCTGGCTGTTTGGTCTGATAGTTGCTGAAATCCACACACACACACACACACACACACACACACACACACACACACACACACACGTATGCATGCACACACGCATGCACGCAAGTGCACACAGCATCAGGTAGACATCCCCATCCACCTCCCAGCTGCCTCCAGGAGGAATATTTATGACTTCTAATAAATTGGGGTGCCGTTCATTGGCTGCTCACACCCCCAGGCCGGGCAGGGCCGCGCCGGCGGGCGGCCCCCGTCTCTCTGTGGGCAGCGCCGGGCAGCGCATGCCACAGCCATGACCTCATGGTGCCCAAGCCTGGGAGAAAGCTCACTCATCTTTCAAACCAGATGAAAAGAAAACAAGGACCAGCCATCCCCCAGCCCAGGGCTGGAATGTGGCCCGCTAATGACTGTTTGTCCCCAATTAATTACTCTATGACACACGGGCCCTGGGGAGGGACTGTCACCCTCAGAGCTGTCCCCCAGGGTGGCATGAGGAGGCGCCCGCCCCGTCCCTGTGCCGTCCAGGACCTGGCTCTGGCGGGGTGCAGAGGGGCCCCAGGCGCCTGCAGTATCCGTGGGAGAGGGAAATGGCTCAGCAGCGCCCTCCCTGAATCTGGGGTGCCCCAGGCTCCCTGCTCACCTGGCTCTCCAGGGACTAATTTGCTCCCAATTTTATTCTGAGGGCTGAGCATGGCTCTAACAACCCTGGCTGCTTAGCCTCGAGGCACAGGGAGGTGTGGGGCACGGGGCGCCCCAGGCAGAATGCTGACAGCCCTGGAGGAGCAGCATGGGAAGGGCCTGCAGGGAGTCTGGGATCCAGCTGGTACCTTTGCTCCCATGGGGAGGGGCAGCTCCCGGTACCACTGGCAGGGTGGGGCACGTCCACCCATGCCACCCAACACTCTTGAGAAGAGAACGGCTCCATGCCACCTTGACCCACGGGGCGGAGGGACCGGCTGATTCCAGACAGCGTGGAGGAGGCTCCGTGGCAGGCTTGAGCCCTGTCTTTGTACCTTTTGGAGGTGCCGGGTTTGAAGTGTGGGTCTGTTTGCAGGCAGGCACTGCACCCCGCGAGCCCTGCCCAGCCTGCATGGATTGCGTTGCTGTATTTATGAATAACCAGCCAACAATAAAACGAAGTAATACCAACCGCCTGCTAATAGAAGACCATTCTAAGAAGTAACGCTATTTTCAGCAGGCACAACAGGCAGCGTGGGGCTCAGGCACCCTCGCCCCCGGCCGTGCCCGCACCAGGGCCGCAGCTGCCCCCGGGACAGCCTGTGGCCCAGTCAGGCCGACACAGAAGTAGCCACGCCACGTTCACCCTCGTGACACCCACACACTGCCTTACATCATCCCCCGAAGAGAGACGGTGGCTCACGGAGAGGCAGGGACGCAGGGCGCCTAGCACGCCAGCCTCTGGACGAGGAGCAGGGGAGGTCCCGAGGGACGCCATCTTCACCCGTCCTGTGGAGGGGTCCCCGCCAAATCCCTGCTCCTGGACGGGGATGGGAGGCACGCTGGTGCCCACAGGACACGCTGGCTCCCGAGCGTGGGCCCCGGCAGGGGCCTCAGGAAGCCGTGGGCCGTGCGGGTCCCCTGACACAACTTCCTGGGACCCTGCCTCACTGGCCCACAGGTTAATGGGCCAGCGTTTGTCCAAGGGCTCCGTCACCTCACAAGGGTGACGTGTGGCTGAGACAGTCACAGCCAGGAGTCCACCAGAGGGCTCGGTCCCCACATTCATCCATGGCCCAGGAGGCCAAGAGCCGCCTTCCGAGAGGTGCGAATCCCCCGGTGCCCGGTGCCTTCCGTGCCAACACCACACACGCACAGATGTGCACACATGGTGCCCTGGGTGTGCAGGCACTTGCTAATGTGTCCAGGCCCCACTGTGCTCTGCCAGCTATACTACCCACAGCGGGCTGGGGTGGGGTCCACCCATGTCCCCTTTCCCACGCCCCACCCACCTCCCAGCCCCCAGCTAACCTAACCCATGAGTCCGAGCACAGCCTGTCTGGAGTTTGGGCGCTGGCCCCACGGAAGACACATCCGCAGGCCAAGGCCTTTGCAGCAGGAGGCTGGGAGGCACCGGGTCCCAAACTCCAGACAGGCTGTGCTTGGGGGTCAGAAGCCATGGTTTGGAGTGGCCCGGCTGGGGCTGGGGCAGGGGCTGGGGGGGACCCACCCTCAGCCCGCTGTGACGAGGAGCGACAGCTCTCAGCACCCGGAATCGCCAGCCTGTGGAAGGCGGCGTTTTATTGGCCACATAGGGAATGTCCCCTCTCCCCACGCTCCACCAGAAGTGGAGCTCATTTTATTGATGATGTCTTGACAGGGCCCATCAACCCCCAATTAGAACCACGGCTAGGAGGTTGAGCTCTTAAAACCACGAAGCCAAGGTCTGGAGGGCTGCGTTCATGGGGGGCGGGGGAGGAGAGGTGCTGAGCAGACCAGGTGGCAGGCAGTCTCCCCGGGGCGCGGGCCGGGCTGTGGGCAGACTTCAGGAACTTCCAGAGAACCCTCACGTCCAGCTCCTTACTGCCCAGGCTGGTGCTGGACCCCGCTAGAGGCCACTGCAAGTGTGACACTGAGTATGACCAGTTCTCTTCTGAGAAGACCAAGGCACTCAGGGACACTGGGCGTGGGTGAAGGCGGCGGGGTGACATCTCCACCCCGCGCTGCCCCTGGCACTGCCATCGGAAGCCTGTCCAGGACTAGACACCACCGGTCCTCACCTAATCACATCAGGCTGGGCCATACTCCGAGTTCTCCCTGTTCAAATCCCAGAGGTCTGGGTTCTCTGTGACCCCATCCCCCCCCCCCCCGCCTCACCCGCACCCCCTGTCACCTTTGACCAGGGCTGAGGACTCCCCGGCAGAGGCTGGCGGTCAACAAACAGCTGCTGAAACCAGACCCGCCCAGCATTTTTTTCCCTAGGCACCAACCATCCATCCACCACTGGGGCGTGGAAGACAGAAGCCGCTCGGGACAAACACCCTTCCAAAAGAGAAACGAGGTGTCTGTCCACGGCAGCGCGTGGGAACCGTGCTGACCAGGCGAGCTGACCCCAGTGGTCCGGGCCTGCTCCCTGGCCGGCCGCTCTGTGGGGAGGGGGTGGGGGTCTCGCCCAGCCAGGGGCGCCTGCCTGCGTGTCTGTGCTGCTTCATCTTCCCTTGGCTGACTTCAAACGCTGGGAGCCAAGCGGCTCCCAGAGGGTAAAGTTTCCAGGGTGACAGATGTGAACGGTGAAGCCATGTGAAGCCGAAGGCAGAAAGACAGCAGGCTCATTTGATGGATGGCTTGGATTTAGTGGGAGAAGCCCATCTCAGACCATCCATGGCTTGGTCTAGCCACTGGACGGGCAGTGCCTGCCCTCCGAAGCCCGCAGATTCCCGGCTCCCTGAAGCCGGGGAGGGGGGGGGACGACGTCGCCAGTGCCACACTGGTTCCTTCCACTGACGCAGCCAGTGGCAGGACACCAGGTGCCAGTCCCGATTCTCCAGTTCTTCCGGAGAATCTCCTGGAGCCACAGGAGAGAAGTAGCAACGCCAAGGGCCTGTGGCAAGCCTGGGTGGACCCTGCCCGTGTCGTCACACCAGCTCCCAGTGCCACCCACTCTGGAAAACCAGAGACAGCCAGGGTGGGGTCATATGTACCAAGAGTGTGCCTCACTCATGTAAAACAGTGCTCCTCTGCCTGCCCGGCCTCAAAACTACCTGGAATCTTAAACCAAGAAAAAGGAAGGTTCTGGCACCTTGGTGAAGACGAGAGGCAAGCCAGCGCGGCTCTTGGTACAGCCCCCACTGCTGCCTCCGAAGTCCTCGAATCTGCCAGTGCCCACTTGAGCCCCTCCATCTGATGGGGGAAAGGATCAGGGCTCCCTCTTAGCCCATCCACCCACGCCCACCTCCGCCCTTGAAATTCTTCCAGCAGGGCACCAGGTTCTTATTTCTTAAGTATTGGTGCTTGTTGGTGCTTAAATTGGATTTTCTTCCCCGCAACATTCCAGAGCGCAGTCCCCTGTCGTGGCCCCGCAGCAGCTCAGTCATCTCCTCCTGGAATTTGTCCCTGACCATCTGGCTAGCTCTCTAGGCAGGACCTCCTCACCTGGGCAGCCCACCAGCCAGCTAGCGCTATCTCCAGAGCCCCCCAGGCCTGGTGTGGTTTTTAAAGGCAGCTCATCAGCCTCTACAGGGAACTAATTTCTTTTCAACACCCTGGTGGCCGCACTCCCCCCTTCCCCACACCCCCTGCTCCTGTTCAGAAGCCAGGGATGCAGGAGGGCTGTAGAGAGTGCAGGGTGGAGGGGATAGGAGAGCACAGTGGGGGGGACGTGAAGGGGGGCGTTATCAGCGCAGCTTTTAGGATCAAAGTCCCTGGCAGTCTTGAATCATAAATCAGGGCCTAATTAGAGCCTTGTCAATCAATTTTTATCCCTGGACAAATGGGTCCCGTGGTGACAAGTGTTTGGGAATGACCCCGGCAGGGAGTGGAGAAGCGTGCAGTCCACTCAGACACGGCGCGCTCTCTTCAGGATCTAGGGACACAGTGCATTTGCTTCCCCTAAAACTGCTTCAGAAGCAGAGACAAAACTACAATGTACGAAGCCACGGTTCACGAGCTCTAGGCTTACGGAAGGAAGCCCAGCATGCCGACTCTGAGCTCCACTCTGGTGGCTTCCTCAGGGCTGAGTGGCCCCGGGCTCTGGTCCCCTCTCTGTGGCTGGCGGGAGCATGGTCAGCCCCTCGCCCAGCTGAGCACCAGGGCAGGCTCCTGAAACCACATCCACCAGACTGACCAGCACCTTTGTGACACCCACACCTGCATGAAAGACGGAGAGCGGACAGCCCGGCTCGAATTAGCATGTGCTGCAGTGCCATGGAGGGAAATGGGGTACAGTGGGGGGCGGTGGATAAGAGGGAGGTCATGAGAGACAGAGAGCAAGAGGCCCTAGCATGGTGCTGCCAGGTGATGACCATCAGATGATGGTGGTGGTGGTGGTGGTGGTGGTGATGGTGGTGGTGATGGTGGTGGTGATGGTGGTGGTGATGATGGTGATGGTGGTGGTGATGATGGTGATGATGGTGGTGGTGATGATGGTGGTGATGGTGGTGGTGATGATGGTGATGGTGGTGATGATGGTGATGGTGATGATGGTGATGGTGATGATGGTGGTGGTGATGGTGGTGGTGATGGTGGTGGTGATGATGGTGATGGTGGTGGTGGTGATGGTGATGGTGATGGTGGTGGTGATGGTGGTGGTGATGGTGGTGGTGATGATGGTGATGGTGGTGATGATGGTGATGGTGATGATGGTGATGGTGATGATGGTGGTGGTGATGGTGGTGGTGGTGGTGATGATGGTGGTGGTGATGGTGGTGATGGTGGTGGTGATGATGGTGGTGGTGATGATGATGGTGGTGATGGTGGTGGTGATGGTGGTGGTGGTGATGGTGGTGATGGTGGTGATGGTGGTGGTGGTGGTGGTGGTGGTGGTGATGGTGGTGATGGTGGTGGTGATGATGATGATGGTGATGGTGGTGGTGGTGATGATGGTGATGGTGGTGGTGATGGTGGTGGTGATGGTGGTGATGGTGGTGGTGATGGTGGTGGTGGTGGTGATGATGGTGATGATGGTGGTGATGGTGGTGGTGATGGTGGTGATGGTGGTGGTGATGGTGGTGGTGGTGGTGATGATGGTGGTGGTGATGGTGGTGATGGTGGTGGTGATGATGGTGATGGTGGTGATGATGGTGATGGTGGTGGTGGTGGTGGAGGTGATGGTGGTGGTGGTGGTGGTGGTGGTGATGGTGGTGATGGTGGTGGTGGTGATGATGGTGGTGATGGTGGTGGTGATGATGGTGATGGTGGTGATGATGGTGATGGTGATGATGGTGATGGTGATGATGGTGGTGGTGGTGGTGGAGGTGATGGTGGTGGTGGTGGTGGTGGTGATGGTGGTGGTGATGATGGTGATGATGGTGGTGGTGATGGTGGTGGTGGTGATGGTGGTGATGGTGGTGGTGATGGTGGTGGTGATGGTGGTGGTGATGATGGTGGTGATGGTGGTGGTGGTGATGGTGATGATGGTGGTGGTGGTGGTGGAGGTGATGGTGGTGGTGGTGGTGGTGGTGATGGTGGTGATGATGATGATGGTGATGATGGTGGTGGTGATGGTGGTGGTGGTGATGGTGGTGATGGTGGTGGTGGTGATGGTGGTGATGGTGGTGGTGGTGATGATGGTGGTGATGGTGGTGGTGATGGTGGTGGTGATGATGGTGGTGATGGTGGTGGTGGTAATGGTGATGATGGTGGTGGTGATGATGATGGTGGTGATGGTGGTGGTGATGGTGGTGGTGGTGATGGTGGTGATGGTGGTGATGGTGGTGGTGGTGGTGGTGGTGGTGGTGATGGTGGTGATGGTGGTGGTGATGGTGGTGGTGGTGGTGGTGGTGATGGTGGTGGTGGTGATGGTGGTAATATGATGATGGTGGTGGTGGTGGTGATTATGATAACGATGGAAGTGCTAACTGTGACAGTGATTGAGCAGGAGTGATAGTGGTGGCTGCAGGTGGAGAAGCCGGGGAAGTGCACGTGTGAGTTAAAGCCACTTCTCACGGATGGGCTGGCTGGGCAGAGCTGGCGTGGCCCCTCCGTGGCTGGGGCCAGTGGGTTCCGTGCTCATGGGGACAGGAGAAGCCTCCAGGTGTGGCAGTCTCTCCACACAGTGACATGGCAGCCTCATGCCAGCACCCGGAACACGGACTGAGGCTTGCATGACAGCACGACTGGCCGCCCAGACGCTCACCCGGCCACTCCCAGGTGTCTCCCCGCACAGGCGGGAAATATGGACATCGGGCGCCATCCCTCCCCACTGCTGGCCAGCTGCAGGCACACAGGCCGTCGGCCTTCCCGTGTCTGTGGGCACTGCGGGCCTGGGCAGGGGCTTGCCTTTGCTTTCCCACTTTGCTTCCGGGCACAGGGAAGACTACTCCGAGTTGACAGGAAGAGGCGGGAAGCATGACCCACAGGGTGCTGCCGGGGTCTGGGCCCCAGACAGAGACTGGTGGACATGGTGGGGGCCCTGGACAGGGGACGTTTTGGAGGTGGAGTGCAGCAGACGCAGAACTGCCTTGCCTCTTCTCCCCCGGCTCCAGGGCTTGGACTTGGAGCCTCACGCTTCGGCTCTTTGGCTTGCTTGGCTGGTACCCCACCACTTTGGCCTCTTCCCTGGCTGTTTAGTGGTGATGTTGGAGCAGGGACTTTGTAAGGCTCCTCTGCCTGGGCTGGCTTTGAACCTCAGTCCTCTGGATCTTGACATCTGGGAGGGGTGGGGTGGTAAGGACATCTTGAGGGGGACACATGGCAGAGCTTGTGGCCCGAGCTACACATTGCCCACCCAGCCGGCTCCGGGCACCAGGAGCAGGGCTCTGCTCTCACACCCATGTCTCGGATATGAGGTCCCTGTGCACCACGGTGACGGGGCTGAGGGCAGGCCTGGCTCTGGGCTGTGTGGTCGGCTGTGGCCAGTCCGTGACGTGTGGCTCTCTCCCCCTGCCGGCACCCCTGCCCTCCCCAGCCTCTTCCAAGCCGAAGACGCTGGGAATACAGGAAGTCCCAATTTAGATATGTGGCTTCGGAAACTGGCAGCGAAGGAACGGGAATGGAATCCGGAAGGGCCGGCCATTGTGAGGGCGTCTAGACGCTGGCCAGGGAGCCGTGGAGGCAGGAAGAAGCGAAAGTGTCTGTCTCGGCCTGCGGGCCACCTTCCAGGAAGCCACGGCCAGGAGGGGGTCCGCAAGGCTCCCCGGGCTGCAGGGCAGCGACCGGGCCGGCCCGCTGTTATTGCCTCTGGGGCAGTGGCCAAATATCACACGCCCAGCCTGTGCTTCCTCCGCGATAGCAGGGCTGCCTCTCCCTGCACAAACAGGTTGTGTTTTGTTCCTTCTCTGCGCAGAGCTGCACCGCCGCGCCAGCTGGCCGTGAGGCAGCAGATCGGGCCACTTGCCACAGAGGGTCAGTGGTGTGGCTTTCTTTCTGCTTGTTTGAAGTGTGGATGTTTGCACCCTCTCTATGAACCCCAGAAGGGCCGGGGGCAGGGGTCAGGGTTAACAATAGCCTGGGCCGTGGCTTAATGACTCGGGCAGAGCTGGGCTCGGGAAGACCCCCAGCCAGGGCCCAACTTTACCAGACGGGGCTCTGACAGGGGAGATGGGCTGAGGGCTGGGGGCTGGCTGGCTCTGGACAAAACTGAGAGTGTGTGGCACGGCGGGCCTGGGCTCAGCCTCACATGAGGGGACCCCACCCCACCACATCAGGACAGCCGGGGGACACAGGAGCCAGGACTCCAACACACCGCTGGAGACCAGCCCTGCAGACCCACTGGCCACCCCGGGCTCCACTCCCTGCCTTCCACAGCTGTGGGTGGGCGCCGGGCAGACCTGGGCATGTGCAGATCCAGCAGGTGTCCAGAAGCACCGTCCTTCCAAGTTCTCCCTCCCCAGGGTGACATCCTCACCTCTGACCCCACCTCCCTCCCAGCCCCAGGGTGACATCCTCACCTCTGACCCCACCTCCCTCCCAGCCCCAGGGTGACATCCTCACCTCTGACCCCACCTCCATCCCGGCACAGGTTCCAGTGCCCCAAGGGTGCCAGGTGGTGTGGCCGGAGACGTGCTAACAGAGCCTGCAGGCCAGCTCTGCCAGGCTGGCCACCAGTGGCTCACGGGAGCCGAGGACAGTGGTCAGCAAGTCACCGGGAGAGCCAGGCCTCCCCTGCCCACGTTTCCAGAGGCTGGATCCACCTGGGCCAGCCTTTCTCACAGGCCCTTCAACAACGCCGTGGCTCCAGGGCTGCAGGGCAGGCGTGGTCCACCTGACCAGCCGACCTCCTGAGGGTCTGCTCTCTTGCAGCATCGGCTACAGGCCACAGTAACAGACAGCCGTCCATGTACGATGGCAGCAGGTGGAATGCCATTCGTGGATGGGTTGGGAGTTCTAGCATTACAAAAGCAGACATGGAAAATGGCGCCCTGGGCTGGAAACTTCCGTTCAGAAAAGTGCAAGCATAACTGGCCTAACCTGAGAGACCCAAGAGCGTGGGGCCTGGGCTGGGGCAGCCTGCACTTCCTGGCGTGGAGACGGTGCCCAAGGTGGGGTCTTCCTCCAGTCCCCACCCCGCCCGGGACCCCCACCCACTCTGCCTCAGTGGCTGTTCCTCTCCAGAAGTAAGCTGCCTGCCTCTCTGCCTCCCGGTGCAAGGTGACAGCTGTCGTCAGGTGACAGTGCGTAGCTCTCACCAGCCAGGGAGTGATGGAAGCAAAATGGTTTTCTGACTCCCTTTCAGATACCTTCCCCTAGTCCTGGCTCCTGGAAATCTGAAGCTGGGGCTCGGGGTCTGGAGAGCCAGCCAGGGCCGCGCCCCGGGGTCCCGCAGGCCTTCCCTCTATGGCAGTGGCGAAAATCCTTCTCGCTGTGGGAAAACCTCATAAAAACGAGCACGCTGGTTTCTATTTACGACGTGGAGATGGAATTTCCCACTGAGCCAGCCCATGCTGGGGAGAACGCGCTCTCTGGTGGCTCCCGTGTCCGCCCCGCTGGTCCTTAGCTCCAGCCTCCTGCTACCTCCATGGGGCCACCTGCCTGGCTACCCCCTGACACCCCAGAGGACAACACGGGTGCAGAGCCGAGGGGAGGAGCCGAGGTTGAGGGACGAAGGTTCTGGAGCAGCAGCGTGTCCAGCCATCTCTCCTGCTTCGCCTGGCAGGTTGTAAGGAACTAGAAAACCTATATGAAAACCCAGCCCCAAGCCGGGAGGAACTCGGCACTGGCGGGGGCTGGCCACCGGGGGAAGACCCCCGCTTCTCCACGCAAATGGCCCCACACCACGCCCTCCGGACACGACCTCCAGGGACTCACCCTGCAGTGCTGGTGAATGACCAGCACCCCAGCCCGAATGTCGAGCACGGGCAGACCTCACGCGTGCCAGACGTGTGGAGAAAGCCGGTCTAAACCTGCTGAACACCGAGCGAGGCACCCACCACACAGCTCCACAGAGAACAGACACGGTGCCAAGCACTGAAAAGACCTCCAGCTGCTCCTGAGGCCAGCATTTCCCAGGATCCTCAGCTCTCAGCCTCCTGAGTAGCTAGAAGGTCAGGCGAGAGCCGCCAGCACCTGACTTTTACAATTTACTTTTATTAAAACTCCGGTGCCTCCAGAGAGCAACCGGGCCCCAGGGATCGGGTTGGTATCTGTGTGGAGCAGGCCAGGCCCAGGGAGATGTGGGATGCAGCCCCACAGCCCAGGACTCCATCCCACAGTTGCGTCTGGAGGCATAGCCACCATGTTCACGTGGCCGGGTCGTGGCCTGCCAGAGCAGCAGCCTGAAGGTGGCCCGGTGCAGCCCAGGCTGTCCCCATAGCCCCTCCCGAGACACAGAAGTGCCCCTGGGACTCTCCGGTAGGGCCAGGTGTGGGAGCCTAGCTCCCCAAAGGTAAGGGAGCAGGGGCAGTGTTTGCTGCCTTCAGAACCAACAACCACACCCAACCCCGACCCACATACCAGCTACCTCTGCAGCGAGGTGCTGTCCCCCAAGCTATAAGACTTGTTAGCCGAAGAATGTCCAGCTGAGGCCAGGCACGGGGAGGTGAGCCTGAAGTCAGTAGGAGGCAGAGATCCCGAGGTCCACAATTTGAGGCCAGACCCCATCTCAGCACACGAGCCGGCCTCGGGAGCAGCAAGGGCTTGCCATCCCAGCTCCCTGGGCGGCTGTGCGCGGGAGGAAAAATGGGAAGACCCTGCCTGAAAAATAAGGCAGAGAAGGCTCGAAGCGTGGCCCACTTCTAGGTAGAGCTCCTGCCTAGGAAAGGAGAGGCCGTGAGTTCAAACCCTAGTTCCACCCAATACATAGGAAAACAAAGCAAACAAACAAACAATGTCCATTCTTTCCAGGGACATCTACTGTCCTAATCCTTAAGGAATTGCCATTGAGATTGAGGCCTCTCAGAGCCACGACCAGCTGGTCCGGCTGCCCGGAGGACCGTGCCCTCCACACATCCCAGCCTCGGGGGTCGGCCTGGACCCGGAGCTCAGCCACAGCACCCATTGCCTTTCCACAAAGGCTGAGCCCAGGGCTCTGGCCCACTTTGTCCCACAGGGACAGTCGCCCAGAAGCCCTGCTGGGAAGCCGGCCTCCGGAAGCCCACACCTGGACGCAGGTTGATGCTGCTGAAGCGTGTTCTTTGTTCTGTGGTTTGTCCTGAATTGTAGCCAGTGGAGCTCCTGAGCTCCCGAGCAGGCGAGCCTGCCAAGGCAGAGGCACGGGGAGTTCCAAAGAACCACTGGGCGTGATGAGGGTTCCAGACGTCTCCAAAACGTTCTCCCAGGGCTCGGAGGTGTCAAGGCGAGTGGGCACCAGCTGGCTCCGTCCTCTGCGGCTCCTCCGGGGTCTCTCCGGGGTCTCTCCGGGGTCTCCCGGGATCCGCCATCTCCCACGATCACACGCAGCGCAGCCCGCCCCTCTGACGTGCGGTGGGGTTGTCCCGTTCCCGGCCTTTCCATTCATCTCCTGTCCTCTGAAAGGGATATTCTAAGCCCTTCTGGCACTTCTCTTAGGGTCCTGACAAATGAGAGGGACTGGAGGCCACCACATCACCAAATATGGGATAAGACTGCCTGGTCCCTCCCGGGCCACCCCTGTGTGCGGCCTCACAGCTACCTGAGGTCCAGGCGTCCCTCCTCACGCCGTCCGCACCCAGCGCCCGGTGTGACCACACAGGCGCCCCCGAAACCCAAGAGGAACCTTTCAAAACAAGGCCCAGCTTTCTTCCAGGCCGCTGGCCTGTCCTGGTCACGGTCTGTCCCAGGCCCGGGCCTGATTGACAGGGCCCCCGGGACCGGGGAAAGGCCTGGGTCAGGGCTCCAGCCTTTTCTGGGGGCTGTGAGCCCCTCTGCAGAACAGCTGGCTGCCCAGAGGGGACCTATCTTTCAGCTTTCCCTGTCAGGGCTCCCCGCTGCCTCTGAGGGACAGTGGAAGGGGGGCTCGGGAGGGGACAACACGTTCCCCATGAGGTGGTCATGTGGTCCTCCCTCGACCAGCCTCTGGGTCTCCCCCAGCACAAGGCCAGGGGCCCAGGCCACAGGTCTCCGAGTGACCCTGGTTTGTGACTGTCACCACAGAGCTGTGGAAATCCAGCCTGTCCTGTCTCCCCACCGCTGTGTCCCCATCACCAGCTGTCCTGCTGGGACACCTTCCAGGCCACGCCGTCTGCTCCATGTGGACAGTGAACTCTGAGCACCAGGGCCCACGCCAGGACGGAGCCCTTGGCTGGGCTGGGCAGCTCTTCGTGCCACCCACAGACAGAGGCCAAGGACAGAGAGGCCGAGCCAAAGGGTGGCGTGGGTGGGGGGTGAGCCGGGGGCCCCCACGGCAGCGAGGTGGGCAGAGCAGCTTCTTGGGACCCAGAGGCCGGGGTTCAGCTGGGCTGGGCAGGCGGTGCCAGCCTCACCCAGGAAGCTCCTGGCTCTCCAGCGTGTTTCCTCGGTGGTAGCCCACCCGTGGGCTGCGGAGGGGAACAAAGCCGCCATGTTTGAGTGGCCTGTGAGCCGCGGGCTGGCTCCTCCCACTCAGCCTCGTGGCCCTGCTGGCCACGGACCCAGGAACCTTCACACATGTCGGTCCCTCCACTTCATTTTATACGAAGTGCCACCCCTTCCCACGAGCCGGGTGACAAAGAACAGAAGTAGAGGAAAGAGGCGGAAGAGCCATGGGGGGTGAACGGGAGGGAGGGAGGGAAAGAGGGAGGGAGGGAGGGAGGGAGGGGAGGAGGGGTGGGAGGACCCTGGACCTTCCTGGGTGCCCCCCTCGCCCCTCTCTGCCGTCCCAGCTT
Source organism: Megascapheus bottae (assembly GCF_031878675.1). Taxonomy (NCBI): domain Eukaryota; kingdom Metazoa; phylum Chordata; class Mammalia; order Rodentia; family Geomyidae; genus Megascapheus; species Megascapheus bottae. The sequence continues at coordinate 1,631,190 of NC_143532.1, read as the reverse complement.
GGCCAGTGGCTCTGCATGGCCAGGACCACCTCCTCCAGGCTGACCACCCTCCCACCACAGCACAGAGCCCGGGTCAGGGCCCTGCTGTGGAAGGAAAGCAGCTCAGCACGGCCCCCAAGGGCTGCTTTCAGCCCCAGACAGGGCTCAGGGTTTGATGAGCCATTACAACATCCAGCTGCAGTGACGGGTGACCCAGAGAGCCTTGGGGGGGTGGGGATCTGCCAGCGAGGGCCTCTGTGTGAAAGGCAAAAGCCAGGAGACAGGGCAGCATGCGAGAGGACCGGCGAGAGGGCCGCTGGAAGGCAGGAAGGGAGCAATTGCAAGAAAATTCTAGAAGAGCCAAAGGCCGGCCGTGCTGCGGGGCGCAGGCTGTGGAGACCCTGCCCCGCTCTGGGTGATTTATTTTTGTCTTGCGGAATCCTGGGAGGCAAAGATGAGGAACGGAGGTTCCCAGAGGTCAAGCAAATTACGGAAGGTCACACAGCGCGCTGCATGGGAGGTCTGGGCCTGACCATGGCTGCCGGCCCCCCATGGCTCCAGCCCCCCCATGACTCCAGCTCCCATGGCTCCACCCCCACGGCTCCATCCCCCCATGGTTCCATCCCCCTCCCCCCCCCGCCTGTGGCCCCACACTCCCCGTGGCCCCCTCCCCCCACGGCTCCTCCTTTGGCCTAAATCCTCATACAAAAAAATCATTGTTAAAAATAAAGAAGCGGGGCAATTCCCCCCAACACTGGATGCAGTGCCAAGATGAGGAGTAGAGGAAAAGGATGAGGAGGAGAGTACCCGGCCTCGAGGTGGGTGCCACCCCCACCACGGCCCCCATCTCCCCATGCCAGCTCCCAATCCCCCACTCTAGCCCCCACCTCCCCTCGCCAGCCCCCAATACCCCACGCCAGCCCCCTCCCTCCCCACGCCAGCCCCCAAGCCAGCGGCCTGCTTGGGGCTGGCCTGGGGGCCGCCGTGGGGCTCCCTCTCCCTCTTCCCGTATTTGGGCAGGTGATGAGTAGATTATCGTCTGCCGTGGGGAGAGTGTTCTGGAAGAAGAATGTGCTGGAAGGGCCACCAAGCTCGGCCCCACTCATGGTCCTTGCTGGGCGTCAGCGAGAGGGGTTTGCTGATAGTGGTGGCGCTCTGCAGGACACAGGCTGAGGTGACCCCTGCGCCCCCACACACCCGGCGCCTGGTGAACTGGACACCAGCCCAGCGTGGAGCTGGGGCGGCCACGGCGATGGCCACGCACAGGGGCTAGTCCCCTCTTGCAGACACATTCAGAGGCGTTTTGGGCGAGGTTGGGGCCAGCGCTGTGTCGGGCATCCCCACTCTCCCCCATGGTGCGTCAAGCATCTCGGGGCGAGCACGTGGACCCCTCGTGCTGTGGTTGGGGTAACCCAGCACGGCCGGCGTCTGCCCACAGGGCGGCTCACAGGGCTGGCAGATCTCAGACTCGGAGCAGGGCACACTGGGGAGGGACAGGCGCAGGCTTGGGGGGCATGCAGGCAGCTCTGGGAGGCCTGTCCTCCTTTTGGTCCACCTGTTCACAACACCCAGTTTCTCCTGGTCTTCCAGGGCCAGCGTGGCCCCTGGTTCCCTCTACCCTGTGCTTCCAACCTTGCTTTTGGCTCCTGTTTACAGATTTCTGGGCTGCCCATGGTTCTCAGCGTTGCAGGGCCTGGCCTGCGTTCTGATGAATAGTCACCAGGCACACCTGCCTTCCCGAACCTCCCTCTCCCTGCCCCAGGATGTTTGCACATGCCAAACTTCAGCCTGGAAGGCTCTCCTTGTACCATCCTTGGCTTCCCCTCCACTTCCTCCAGCTCCAGCTCACGGAGCCAGAGCAAGAGGCCAGGCCTGCAGGTGGCTGGTCTTTCACACCCTGTACAACGCGCTGGCTATCTGACTGGAGCTCCATGGGCCTCCTTCACCGCCCGGTGCCCCCAGCACCCATGTGAGACTGAGTCATGCTTGCACCCAGCAGGGGGAGGGGACTGAGCTGTAGCCAAGAGGCCGGACAGCCGGACAGGCCTGCCCTTGAAACCCAGCGTCACTCCTCCATTCACAAATCTGCTCAAAGCCCACAGGCCTGTTGGGCTGTGCAGTGTGCACGTTTTCTGGGCTTCCCGGGCCCTTCTCAGGCACAGAGCACCAGGCATCTTCAAGAGGGCTTTGTTTGCTTTGTGCATGAAGCCAGTGGCTAAGCCCGCGGCAGGCACACTCGCCACCGAGCCACACCCCAACGTTCCAGCTACTGCCTGCACGCGTGGCCTGCTTGGATCCAGGCCTCCTGGGTAATTGTCACCTGGAGAGCCAGCGCTGCCGGACCGTCCTGAGCCGCGACATACCTGTGTTTAATTCAGGCTTCACGCCTGTTTAAAGCGAGTTGAAAGCATACCAATGGAGGCACTTAGCACAAAACTTTATTTACATGCCTGAATAAAATTAGAAGATTTCACAGTTCATTTAGCTCATTGGACCATTGCGCCCCGTAATCCAAGTCAGCTCCTCCGTTTGATGTCTGCACAGTCGGCTGGTGCGGTTGTTACTACAGCGAAACATGCGGACCGAAGCAGCTGACGGCCGGTCCTTTCTGTCGTTACTCACTGGAAAATTTGTCCTAATCCCCGTGGCAGGACATTTGCCAGGCAGAGCTGTGAGCGGAGCCCGCTGTGCGGCTCAGGCAGAGCCTGTGGACTTCTCCCTGGCGCTGGTGTTGAGGGCGGGCCTGGGGTCTCTGGCGCTGATGTTGAGGGCGGGCCTGGGGTCTCTGGGACTGGATCTGGGGTCTTCTGGGGCTGGTTTTGAGGGCGGGCCTGGGGTCTTCTGGGGCTGGTTTTGAGGGCGGGCCTGGGGTCTTCTGGGGCTGGTTTTGAGGGTGGGCCTGGGGTCTTCTGGCACTGGGTGGCTGCATTTTCTGCTCTTCCCCACAGCCTGGAAGCTGCACCCTTTGGGGGTCTTTTTCCTCTGTGATTTCTCCCCACCCCACCCCACCCCACCCCTGGGAAGCACCAGCTTACTGCCTCCATTGGGCTTCGGGAGGGCAAAGCCTTCTGGGCCCTCATGTTCACCCACCAGCCATGCTCTGGCTCCTGCTCCCTGAGGCTCACGGTGGAGGGGACAGGAAGGAGGCTCGCCCTGCCCAGGCCCCAGCTCTGCCCCTCTGGACCCCTCACCGTCACCTCCAATTGGGAGTCTGGAGACCAGGAGGCGCCAGATAACATGTCAAGTGGGGATTTGGGCCTTGTGCTGCCAAAGCAAATGATTTTTAAAACGTGAAATTCTTTTTAGAATGGAAAAAAAATCTCTATTTCAAGACACACAACGATTCCAAAAATGCACAATCTCAGTAGAATCCAATCTCCTCCACGATCTGAAAGAGACCAGGTCTGCGGCCTCCAGAAACCCAGGGAAGGAGGACCAGGACAGGGGTGGGGGGCGGGAGGGCAGGGGCAGGGAGAGCTTGCGGGTCCAGGGAGTGGAGCCCTGGGAGGCGGGGAGGGAGGCCTTGGGGGGCTGGCAGCTGCTTCTCCCCTGGTAGAACAGGGTTCACCAGGGAGCTCGGGGGGGAGGGGGGCTGGGACCGGAAGGAGGACATTTGTTGGCACATCCGCCATTTATTCTATGGACTCGACTATTTTTCAGAAACCTATGAGAGAGAGGGAAGAAGAGAGGGGGAGAGGGAGGGAGGAAGATAAACTGAGGAAGCCAGCCCAGTGGGCCTTCCTGCTCCAGCCCTCTGCTCCTCCCTGCAGCCTGCTCACAGGACAACGACCTCTGGGAATGGAGCTTGGGTCACTCACTAGATGGTCTCGGCTTACTCTTTTGCTCCATGCCAAAGAGCCCACTGAGCAGAGAACAGAGTCATGTTTCCCACCCTGTGGGGCTAAAGTCCAGCTAGGTGTTCAAGGAGCCAGGCGTTCTCCCACAGGAGCTGCGCAAGGGTCCTGAGGCCTCTCCACAGTCACTGTCAGCGTCACTTGAGGAACGCTGGCATTGTTTCTCAGGCGTCTCGAAGCTCATCCTCCACTCGAGCCCCAACAGCCACATGAGGTGCCTGGCCTGCTGCCCCACAAATCCCATGGACACCCCCTTTCTCTGCCTCCCAGAACTGTCCCACAGCTGGCCCAGGCCTCTGGTGATGGACAGCTGTCTGAAGGGGGGGTGGATGCCTCAAGGCCTGTGTCTGGGGGTGGGGCCGGCAGGCTGCTCACAGTGGCCTCCCTCAGTGGCCCAAGTCGGATGCCTGATTGAATTAGCACGTGCAGCTGTCCAAATTGTGGTCCTGAAACTCAAGGACCAGCCCTGAGAGGCCCGGCGGGCCCCACATGGGGGGTTCTCGGGAAGCAAAGGAGACCTTCTCCTTGCCCCTGCCTCCAAGCCTGGCTGGCGGGGGAGGGAGGAGGGGGAGGCACGGCCTGGAAGCCAGGAAGCAGGATGGGCTCTGAGGGGAGCCGGGGTGGCCTCCCAGCCGGTGCCCTCCTGACCGCTGGTGGACCCTGGCTGCCCGGGGGCCGGGTGCCTGACTCCAGGTGCAAGGCCGAGAGGGTGGAGCAGAACGGGCACCGGGCTTGCGTGTCCTCTCACGGGAAAGCAGCCGGGGCCGTGGGGTCTGGAACTCAGGGAGTTTTCACTGGGGCGTAAACAAGGCCTTTGATTTCTCTCCCGAGGCATGCCGGGAGTGGGGCCTAGTCTGACATCTAGCAGGGCGAGCGCCTGCTTTTTGTACAACAGTAGTGGCTGTTCAGAGAAGTGAGCGGTAGTTGGACTTTCAAGTCTTAGCCAGAAACGACACGTAAAAAAACCGTCCTGAGGGCACCCGTGAGTGCCAGACGCAGGTGGGGGGCCGGGTCAGGCCCCCAGAGGAAGCCCCCACGCAGCCAGCACTGCTCACAGGAACAGCTCTTCCTCCCGCCCCGGCTCTGTGCCACAGGCACAGTGGCAGGGGCGGGGCAGGGGAGAGGTGGGTGCAGTGAGCTCCGGGCTGCCCCCAGCGGCCTCTCCTCCAGCGGCCCGCTGCTTGGCTCCTCTCCTCACTCTTCCAGTCATCCGGGCCTCAGGAAGCAAGAGTGCTGCGCTGTGTCACAGGCCGGGTCAGCGGCCTCTCTCCACAGTGCTCCTGGCTGGGGCGGGAGGTGAGCTGAAAGGCCCCAAAGGGCATAACTGCCTGCCAAAGGCTGTGCCTGCCACGGCTGCACCCACCGAAGGATGAGCCCAAGACTGTGCCCACCAAAGGAGAAGCAAGCGTGGGGAAGGGGTTGAGGTCACTCCCTCCACCCTCTGCAGCGAGCGGACCCCACGCCCTGAGTGGACGCTGGCGGTGGCTGCTGCGCGATTCCACCTCTTTCCCCCATCGGGCAGCGCATGCATGCACTGCAGGTCGGGGCCAGGTCCACTGGCTCCACCCCCGTGACCACGGGGTCTGCTCCCATCTGCTCCTCACAGAGTGGACATCAGGTATCAGCCCAGAGCCTCGAAGGCCGCCCCACTGTGCCAGAGTCAGGGGTGCTGAGACACATCAGGGGTGCCCCCGGCCCCTCCGGAGAACCCTTGGGATGCTGGCCCCCCAGCTCTCCCTCCACCAGGACCAAGAGCTGCAGGGACGGGACTGGCTCCCAGGCCCGAGGACCTGATGGCCACAGTGCAGTGCCCTAGACAGCACCACATCCTTTGTAGGAGCCCGTTCCATTCAGAACAGCCCCAGGACGTGCTGTGCATCCACTTGGTGGTACGGGGCTTGACCAGAGGGCCTCCAGTTTGCTGGAGCCTCTACCACTTGAGCCACATCTCCTAACAGGTTTTGTTTATCCGTTATTTTTCAGAGAGGTTCTTACGCTCTTCCTCTTTTCTGGACCAAAGGACATCTTCCTGCCTGCAGCCTCTCCCACAGCTGGGTGACATGCAGAAACCACCGGCTCCAGCCTGTTCGTTGAGATCGGGTCTCACAACTCGTTGGCAGGGCTGGCCTTGAATGGTGACCTGCCAATCCCTGCCTGGACTGGCTGGAGCCCCCATACCCGATTCTATGAGAATCGCCAAGGGTGGCCCACGGTGCCTCTGTCCTCTGTGCCAGCATGAGACGATCTGAGACAGGCTGGCTCTGCTGTCAGAACTCTTCTACCCAGGCGCCAGGCCATAGCAGGAGCTGAGCCTCTTGGTGACCCCGTCTCGACTCAGCAAAAATGAAGCAGATAGCACGCTAAACTTCCTAGGCTCAGAAGGAAGGAGCTGGTGAATGGAGGATCAGGTCGGCCCGGCAGGATTGGCACAGCCCTACCACGCCCAGGAACATGCAAATGTACACACACACACACACACACACACACAAACACACACACACACACACACACACACTCTCTCCTTCCGGGCTCCACAGCCTCTGGCCCTCCCTCCCCTCAGGGCCTTATGCATAGAAGGGCCTCTGCCGCCATCTTTGTTTCTGTCCAGTCCATCACCTGTGGAGACAATAGCGAGGTTTGTGGGTGGCCGGTGAACTCCATTTTCCTACCCTTTGGGGATCCCAACCCCTGCCTGCTTCTTGGTTGCCAGGCTCAGAATCGACAGGGCCAGCCAAGTTTTCGAAGGGAAGAGAGGCAGTCACAGAGGAGCAGCAGGCCAGGGCTAGCGAGCAGAGGCCGGGCTGTGGCCCTGGCTCACGAGAGCCGCTGCCCAGCACTGTTCTGTGCAGCCCCACCCGGGGACGCAGCCCCACCGGCCCGGCAGCCTTTGTGTCGAGGGCTCGCTTCGGCTCTCTGCGTGCACACGCACCCCCGTGCAGGGTTTTCTAAATGACAGCACCTGTTAATTGTCGGGTTAGGTATGACCTATTAAACATTTACCGCCCATTTCCTGTACATGTCTGGTGAGTCCAGCAGGAAATTCAGAACAAATTAAACAGCAGCTGCAACCCCTCCTGCACTAGTGGTTGCTCCCGGGCCCTGTGCAGGGCTGTAAAACCCGAGGGGCAGCCCTGTGAGGGACAGGCTGGTTCCATCCAGGAAGCGTCCCCCATCTCCAGCCAACCAGACCCCATAAAGTTAAACTGGCCAGTGTGTGTCTCCCCTAGCATCCACCCACACGGCCGGCCGTATATCTGAGGGGCTCTTGCATCCCACAGCCCACTCGCCCTCCTCCGCAGCCCCCTCCCTGCGTTCCCACACCATTTCACATGTGGTCGGAGAGGGGCACTTCCTGCCGTTATAAAAAGCAAAAGCAAGACCCCAGCAAAAACAGCCTGCGCGCAGAACACCCAAGTCGACAGTGTGAGAGAGGTCTAATCTGTTCCATATGACAGGCAGCGGTGGCCCTCGGGGCCAGCCGAACCCGGAGCAGACTCTGCACAGCCCCGCCTCCCCCTCCTCAAGCAGACCCCTCAGAATACCCCGGTGGAGCGGGGAGAGGGGGGGCAGCCTGGCCTTTAAGCAGAGGGTATTTGCATTGAAAGACCTACTACGCATCCCACCCTCTCCCTCCACTTGGAAAATAAACGCTCAGAAGCATTAATGCAAATTCAACATAAACACGCTCCTCTGACACGTTCCCACCTCCCCTGCAGGCTGACCCGTCCAGCGTGAGGGAAGAGCCGGCTGGGTCTTTCACTGGGGAGCTCAGCGGCCGCTCCACCATGGAAACAGAGCCCTCACCATGTGGGATCAGAGTCCCTGAGAGGCGGCCAACAGGGCTTGGCAGGGCCCTTGGGGCTCCAGAGGGGCCGATTTTAAGAACTGAGAGCAGCTATCTGTGGCAGCCACGCTTGGTGGAGTGTTTTGTGTTTCCATGGCTTCCCTTTGAGGCTCGGGCTGGGTTCAGAGTCAGTCCCCAGCGAAGGAGACCGACCCCTTTCCCAGCCCTAACCTGCTTATCTACCCTGGCCACATCCAAAATAGACTCTCCACTTCCTGTTTCCTACTTCCTGCTTCCTGCTCCCTAGTTCCATAAACCATTCTCCTTGAGAGGTGCTAAAAATGGAAAGGACAAGATGAAAGCGCTGCTGGGAAGATTTATTCCAGCCCATAAATGTCTCTGCAGAGGCCTGCAGGCAGGATTGTCACTCCAGCTTCGCCGCTCCCCCCGTCGCCCGTCTGAATTTTGTCCATAATTCCATTAAAACCTATCAGGTTAACCATGTGTGGCTGGTTGTTTTGGATGACTTGACGAATTAGCATAGTAAATTTGGGGTGTCTTAAGTACTAAATGAGGTCATTTGTTTCATGAGCCAATCCACTGCCCAGAGATTAACCCCAGGCTAGTAGGGCGAGTTCACAGGGAGTTCTGAGGCTGAGGCCCTGGGCTCCCTCATCTGTCCTTAGCTTCTAGAAAAACCACTCAGAGCGAGACTAGCCTGAACATCCATTTTGTTAGGGAACAGAGGAAAGGAACAAAGTAAGTTGTGTGACCTCCAATCCTTTCCTGTTCTCTCCTCTAGTTCCACATCACCCTCACCCCACCGTCGTCACCACTGCCACCCCCACCACTACCCTCCCACCCTTGTCCCCACTGCCACCCCCCGCCCCCCCAGGTGGTTTTGAGCATCTACCCAGCAGCATAGCGGAATGTGCCGTGTGCTTGGCTTGCTTTGTCTCCTCCGGCCCCTCAGTAACCCCTCGAGGCAGTGCCTTTACCAGCCTCGTTTTTCCAGATGAGAAAATAAATCTGAAGGATTCTGCCTTTCCCAAGAGCACCCTCACCCATTTGTCAAACATCTACTGAGCACGCACGGGGCGCCAGACTCCCAGCTCCAAGCCGTAGTTGCTGCTTCTGACAGCGCTAGCAGCCAGATGAACACTCATGCATATTAATACGTGGAATATAATTCAAGAGTTACTGTAATTCAGGCAAAAGTACATCTGGGGCACAAAGGCAATGCACCTTCCGTCTAAAACGATGCCTGCATGAGACGTGGCAACTCCAGCCTTTCAAAGGCCGTGGGTACCGGCCTCCCCCACAGGCAGCCTGGTCCCGCAAGTGACTGTGCAGCTTCGGACGCACGCGGCCCCGTGAGGGAGCTGGGGCCCACGGTCACGTCTCCAGGGGCTCCCGGGCGCCCCTGGCCTTTGGGTTTGGCCCCACTGCTGTCTGGGAAGGAAGACGACAGAGGTGAGCTATGAAAGGAGGAATTTGTTTCGGGTGCCACCACCCCACTCATTCATGGCCACAGCGCAGCGCACAGGGCCTGCTAAGTTCCTGCCGTCAGGCTCACGCAGCCATCTTCTCCCTCCAATTCAACAGCGGCTTCGCTCTCGCCACCACTAGCACCAGGTGGGCTCTGCGTGGCCCCATCGCCCTGGCCACCGTCCCTGAAGCTCCTGGTGACCTGGCATCAGCGTCAGGGCCAGCGCTGCTGGGTGTCCAGAGTCGGCAGCCATGGCTGCCTCTGCCCCAGGGCTGCGCCACCTGAGCACTCCCCACCACCCTGGGACGGGGGAGTCCGGGCCGGGCCTTGCAGGGCTGCCCCTCTGTGTGAAGACAGACCCCTCGCCGAGTGCCCTCGGGGCCTCAAAAAGCAGCAGAAATGGTTGAAAATGAACGGCACAACTTGTGGGTGGGGAGCAGGGGAGGGGGTGACCCAGTTCACAAGGAAATGCTCTCCAGCTGACTTAGGCAACCGCACCCTCTGGTACATAACCTTTAGGACAACCGTAACAATAAAAAACCGAGAAAGCGGCAGAAAGGGCCTGGGGAGGAGTGACGGGCTCCATGGCAGCCTGGCCCTGGGCCCCCGCTCTGGGCCGGCCATGTCCTTCCGCCTTCCCCTGGCTTCTTGGATTTTCTGGAGAAACCCACCCTGCCCGCCCTGCCCCGGGAACAAAAGCTCCATTCTCCACACCGAGCGGTCCCCACGAGGAGGCTCGTTCCTCTGCCCACCGCCTGTCAGGTTTCCATTAAGCCAGGGAAACACCACAGGAAACGAGGCCAGGAAAGGAAGGCTGTGATTTCTTTTTTAATTTCAAATACCAGATTTATTATTATTTTCTTTAAATGACAGTCTCCCAGCCATGCCAGGCCAGAGAGGAATGCGAAAAATGTACAACTCGAAGCACAGGAGGTGCAGCCCACAGGGACTGGCGGTGTCAGGCCAGCCTCCAGAACCTGGTGCCCTGGCACCTTGGCTGCGACTTGGGCAGGCCAGGGCACGGCGGCTCCGTCTCGGTCAATATCAAGGCCAATGCTATACGCCACATTTCACAGAGGGGGAAACGGAGGCATGGAGCTCACACCCTGGGCACCCTGGGTCCCACAGCTGCTAGGTGAAGGGTCGGTGGGTCCCAGCTGAGCCACAGGTGCTGAACTGCAGAGGACTGGCCGACCGTGGCAGGCTGACCACGCCAATCCAGGTTGCAACTGAGTCACTGAGCTGACCATCGCGGGAAGAGAGATGCACCCTCTTAACAGGCTTTGCGGGAGCCATTGTAAATTGACCAAGACATGGAGCAGGAGGTGCAGCGGGCTCTCCCACACATTCTCTCTGGAAACAGGACCTCCTGGGCTCAGGTCGGTGGTCACGTGTGGCCTCCATACTGACCGAGAGTTACTAAATGGCTCACTGTGCGTTCTACAGTTTGCATGATGAGCCATGAAGTGTCTGCACCTGTAACACACCTCGAGTCCCGTCTCTGTCCTACAAGGCTGCGTGTGGTGCCACCCTCCTCCCCACGGCCGGGCACTGCCGGCTTGTGCCACATCTCTCTGGAGGTCTGGTACCCTCCAGCCTGGCTTCTTAACGACGGCACTGCTTTATGGCTCTTTGCATGGCCGGTTTCTTCTTGGGGCTAAGTACAGTCCAGCTCCCGATGGACTGGAGGTTATTTAAAGACAGGTTTTGGTGCCACCTCAAGGTCCGGCTCTGTCTGGGTAAACACCACGGCCCCATGCAGGGCTGCCCCATGAGTGCGTTTGTCCTCGGACGTGGCATGGCCCTCTTCAGGCCCAGGACCAGGGTCTCCCTATCATGCCACCGGGCCTACAGGAGACGGGATGTCACAGGATGCACGGGGAGAGGAGGGGCCAGTGCGTGGCGGCACAGGAAGCAGGCAGGTGCCCCCGTGTCCCCACAACCTTCCCACCGGGGCTGGGATAGAAAGGCAGGAGCCCCCAGCTCCCCACCATCTCGTTCTCTCCTGAGGCCATGCAGAAGGAGCCCTGGACACACCCCTGCTCAAACACAGGTCACGGACAGTTCAGCTATGTGGACTTACGCACGTGGCCGTGGCCTCCCAGCGGGGGTGGGGGCCCTGGGGATGAGGCCATGCTGGGCATTCCGAGCGAATGTTTCTTATTTCCCATTTGTAAATAAAAATACTCAGCAATCCAAGGGCAACAAACAAGGTGTCATGGGGCGACTCCTGCTCGGCGGCGCAGACAAGCCCTGCTGCCACAGGCCGGGGCATGGGGCCCAAGCACAGAGACTGCCCACGCCCAGGTAGGCCTTGTGAGGCCCAGGGGCACCCCAAGTTGGCCTCTGTCTGAGGGCTGCATGGGCCAGAGGGCTGTGACACTCACCCAGTGATCACCATCTTACTGGAAAGAGCAACTGTTGAGTGCTTGTTGTATGCCTCGCTGAGTCTGTCACTACAGCATCTCCGGTGGCTCTGAGGGGCTGGCAGCCTGGCAGGAGGCCACTTGCTCAAATCTGGGTTCCTTCCCTCTTCCTGTTACAGGCCAAGAGCACCAACCGTGTGCCTGCTGCACGCCCGATGCGCATGCAGAGGGCTCAGTAGAGACCGGAAACTCGGGGAGACAGATTTGCTCAGCAGCTCACCGCTGAGGAAGGGAGAGGGCGGCGGAGGGGACCTGGTGATTGCTAGGCCTGAGCGACCCATACTTGGGGGTGTGCATGGGCCCCGAGCCACCCTGGCCTCGTCAACAGAACAAGAGCCCTGGGTCCCCGCTTCCATGGCATGTGGCCAGCTGGCCCCGCTCCTGTGCCATTGCCACGTCCCCCGCGGGCGGGGGCCCTTCTCCACAGAAGGAGCCCTTGCCCTAGTTGCCTTTCTCTCCCCCCTGGGAGCCCTCACCGGCCTCTTTTCTGAGCAGTGAATACCTCTTGACTTCTGTACCCCAGAGTCAGGCCTCAGGACAGCCAGCAACGCACAGCACTGTGCAGGGGGTGACTGGCATTATACAATCGACGCAGGCTTTGCCCCAATGCCCTGGGCAGTCGGCGGGCGTGGGCCATGTGGCGGGAGGCAGGGCGAGCTTCTCATCTCCTGCTGGGCCCCTGTGCCCGGACGGGGCCGGCTTTTCTCATGGCCCCCGAGCATGGTCGGAACTGGGCTTTCACCCAGGGTGCAGACGGAGCTGGCCGGGCGTCCTGACCAAGGCCGCCACTCCGCCCACATCTGCTGCGTGGCCCCCAGAATGGGCTGAGCCCCTCTTTCGAGGGGTTCCACGTGCTCCCCACTCATGTCTCTACCAGGCAATCTGGGGCCATGGTAGAGATGGCTGAGATGATTCCACGAGGACAGAATGGGGCTTCTGCCAGGGGAGTGAGCAGCGGGAGGCAGGCGGAAGACAGATCACTCACAGAACTGTCAGAGCCCGGCTTGACTTTCATCCCCAGGGGCAAGGCGGCCAGGGTCTCCCCGCAGGGCCTGAGCTCCCAAGCGAAGTGCTGACGTGGTAATCCAGCCTGTGGGGCCTGGACAAGGCTGGACATTTTGTCCCCGCTGTCAGAACACCCGGCCCTGGAGCAGATGGAGTGGTGTTGGCAGTCGTAAAAACGCTCCCGCCCACCAGGGACAAATAGGTTAACAGAAAGGATTGGCGCCGTGCACGTCATAAAAACCCTGCAGGCCTGTCATGTTCCGATAAATCTTGATTTTGTAAGGGAGCAGCGGCAGAGGCCCACAGCCTCGGGTTTCACAGGTGAGTCTGCACTGATGGATGGCTGGGGAGCCTGGTGGGAGCAGTGGGGCGGGGGGGGGGAGCAGAGGAAACCTTACCCTCCCCACCACAGATCCAGGCAGGAACTCCAGCCTGCTCGAGAATCCTGCCATGTGCCCCCTTCCCAGGCTATGCCGTAAAGACGCCAGGCCCACTCCAGTGCCCTGCAGGAGTTTGGTGCATGCTGCTGGGTCAACTTCCTTGGCGTGACTCTGAACTCCAGGGCTTCTCACCAAGGGGGCTGTGCCCCCCCCCCCCGCTCTGCCCAGGAGCCCTGCGCACCTGTTGTAGCTCACCTGCCAAGAGGGGGTGCCGACAAGTCACTTGTTCCCCACAGTGCCACACTGGCAGCTGCCAGACCTCCACCCCCGGGCCCTGGCCACCAGGAACGTGCTCACGTGGCCAGGCCCAGAGCTGCCTCCGAAGACCCGCGCCCCAGCCTCCCCATGCTGCCAGGCCCGTTAAGACATGGATAAAAAGCTCGGCGCCAGTGGTTCAGGCCTATAACCCCAGCTACCTCAGAGGCTGAGGTCTAGAGTATCAGGATTGGAGGCCAGCCTAGGCAGAACACTTCACAAGACCCCCTTCTCTACCGACAGCTGCGGGGAGAGGGAGAGGTCCCGCCTGTCATCGCAGTTAGGACACAAAGCCTAGACCGGCTGCCAACATCCAGCTCACACCTGCATAGGAACTGAGATCCTGTCGCAAAAAGAGTACAGGTCTGGAGGCATGGCTCTGTGGTAAGAGCACCTGCCTAGCAAAAGCGAGGTCCCGCGTTCAAACCCCAGTATTGTCCAAATAAAACAAAACAAATACAGAGAATAAATAAGCCGGAAGAAGGGTGGATCTGCACCCCTGGTGGAGAGCAAGCGGCTCTGTGCAGGCCTGGGCCCCCTGGGTCTCCCGGGGGCCCGCGGGGATCCATGGAGGAAAAGCAGTCTGCCGCTTGGCCCAGAGCTGCCTGTTGGTAAAGCCTCAGCCGACACTGAGAACATGAGGGAGGCAGGACGGGGCACACCTGGCCAGTCACGGTGGCTCCTCTAGTCTGTGCCCGGGCTCCCGGGTACAGAGCTCAGGCTCTCCAGAAGGGAAGCAACAAGCAGGCTTTGGCACCCAGGAGTAGTGCCCGGTTCAGGGCGTCCTCGCCGGCCCCAGGCTCGGGTGGAGGCTCAGGGCTGTGACAGCCAAGAGCCCTCAGGGTGATTCATGAAGGTGAAGGAAGCTTGAGGGCCCAGGCAGGGTCATGAATCTCCCTGGAGAGGGCAGAGGACAGCTGCCTCCCCATCGAGGCCTTGAGAGAGAGCCTCCTTCTGGGTCCAGGACGTCTAGGGCACCAGGACAGGCACCCACTGGGACTCCCCGAAGACAAGAGCAGGGGGAGAACGAGCCCAGGCCTCTGGGCACATGTTGGGCCAGGCTGGGCACCTAGGTGGCTGTGGACGAAGGCTCCGGCTCTGTACTTGGTGTATGAGAGCGAGGGTGAGGGTCTTCTCTTGCCTCGTGTCTCTCTGTGTCAGTGGGATGGTGAGGGTTCTGCCTGGTGTCTTGGCTCCATGAACACCGGCCGTGCCCAGGGCCCCGCCATGCCTGGGTGCCACACCCACGGACAGAAGTCCTGGATCTGTACTTGCCGCCTCTGGCTGGTCTCGGCCTGGAGGTCAGAGGCCCACAGTCCCTCAGGACTCCAGAGTTTGCTCCTGGGCCTCCCCCACCCCCTCCCCTCCCCCTCCTTCTCCTCCCCCTCCCCCAGCACATGGGCTGCCATTTGCTGGCACTGCCCGGGAGGTAAGAACAAATGCTCCCTCCTACAGCCAAGTGCCTGGGAGGTGGCCATGTCCCAGCTTCACTCCCCACAGAGACGGCCTCTGCCCATCTCAGTCACTGCTATCCTACTTGTATCTTGAGAAGCCATTCAGCCCTGGGGACTGCACAGAGGCTGGGGAGGCTGGGAGCTTCGAGGTTGGAAACTGGAGCAGGGTGACCAAAAGATGCCCACCTTGGCTGGCTGGGGAGGGGGGATCCCCTAATGGCTCTAGCAGAGCAGCAGGGGGAAGGGTCCGAGGTGGCCCCCTGTCCGCCCATAGATAACCTCTGACCTCCCCTCCCAGCAGGCTGGCCAGAGGGGCCCAGCTCTGGGGGAGGCCTTGTCCCTCAGATCTTGGCCTCCTGCCTCAGAGAAGGCAGCCACGCTTCTTAAAAGACTCCTTTTGCTCATCCAGCTGTGCTTGGGGCAGGACAGAGACAGCATGGCTTCTTTGTGGGGCTCTGCCCCCTCTCACCACGCAAACCCCACCTGGGCATGCCACGGTACCACTGATGAGCAGGCCACTGGAGCTAGGAGGGTGGGGACAGTGGGCACGGACACTATGTGTCCACCCCAGGGTGTCTCCAGCCTCCTCTGGGGACGCCCCTGGTGGGGGCAGCGGGCTGGGGCCTCTCAGCTCGGAGCACACTCACAGCCCAGCAGCGCCTTCCTGGGTGCAGCGCTGGACCTTTGTGGAGGCACCGCTGTGCACATGGAAGCAGGCTGTGCCTGTCCTTACACACATGCGTGTGCACGAGTGTGCATGGACCTGTGACCCATGGATTCCACACACGTGTGCTGCGTGCACTCACAGTGTGTCACCCTCTCCCATGGAGCGGTGACCATTCCGGGCTGTGACCTGAAGACACCAGACTCGTTTTCATGGCTGCCGACTGTTTTCCTGCATGAGAAGCTCATCTAATCCAGACGCCGTGGGTGGTGGTTCTCTGCATCTGACCGTAGATGCTACAGTCACTGTCTACCATATAACTGCAGACCCTTACAGGTCACGGTGGACCTGGTGGCACACCGTGGTCCCCTGCTATGGCCATCAAGGGCCCCTGGTCCCTCTGGGATCTGGTCCACCTCCTGGGGCCCCCCACACAGCTGAGGGAGCCTCAAGTTCCATCCCTGTCCAGCTGTCATATGTGTCTCTGGAGGTCGATGGTGGGGTGCCTGCTCCCTTCTGCACACGGCCCTGCCGTGTGGGGCGCTGTGGAGGGGCAGGGAGGGCCCAGGGAGGAGACCTGGGGTCTGTGGGGGAGGTGTTGTCCTGACCTCCCATGTCATCGGCTCTGGGTCCGCCCCCCCGCCCCTGATCCCCAGGGGACAGGAAGCACGGGTGGCACAGGCAGGGGTGAGGAGGCCCCCGCTGAGCTCTGAGACCCACCCCACCCGCTGTGCCAGGGCCAAGCTCCACCTCTGCCTTTACAATCAAGGCTGTGAACTCGGGGGGTCAGCACCTGCCCCCCCCCGGGCCCGGGACGTATCTCCAGGGGGCTGGCCCTGGTCAGAACCGGGCCTGGGGACAGTGAGGGGCGTGCATGTCCACCACTGCCCACCATCATCCCGTGCCTGCCCTCCTCACCCCACCCCGCCCAGGGCCCCGGGGTCCTGCTGGAGCCCAGAGACTGAACTAGCCCAGGAGCCATTCCTTCCCTGAGCCCGGGCTCACGGGGATTCCACCCAGGGCCAGGGGTGGCACCCACGTAGCCCATGACCACTCCCCAGACCCGCTCCAGGATTCAGGACTGGCCAGCACACGCAGGGACAATGACAGGAGAGATGCCTCCTGGAAGCCGGGAGGCCGCACAGGCCCGGGTCTGCTCTGGGCCCTTTTCCCCTAGGACTTGTGGAAATATCTCCATCTGCTTGACATCAGCTCGGGTCCTCGCTGGCCTTGCTGTGACCTCGGGAAACGGAGGAGAGGACGTCATTCTCCCTAACCCACTGAACTCTCAGAAATGACAAAGTGACAGGGGCCAGCTTGACCTTTGCAGACAGACTTCTACCCCCCC
The DNA here is from genome assembly GCF_031878675.1 of Megascapheus bottae. Taxonomy (NCBI): domain Eukaryota; kingdom Metazoa; phylum Chordata; class Mammalia; order Rodentia; family Geomyidae; genus Megascapheus; species Megascapheus bottae. The sequence goes on along the minus strand of NC_143532.1, from coordinate 1,614,492 downwards.
CCACACACACGTGGCTGGACTTAGAAATCTACCCACGCCCAGCAGAGCCCGGGAGTGACCACAGGCCTTCCTGAGGGGCCTTCTCCTGTGAGCACGGCGAGGGGCAGGAAGGCAGGGGCACGGCCAGTGGGACCCCAAGTGAGGGCAGGAAACGGCCAGCGGAGTCTAGACGCGTTATCTCATGGCGGCCGCGGGCACCGGCCCACACTCATCCATCGTCCCCAGTGGACTTCCTGCCTCAGGATTTACGCCAGTGACTTCACCCCCCTGCAATCCCAGCCCTCGGCTGCCCGTTCAGCTCTCAGGAATGAATGGCCAGATAACAAGTCTAGACAGCCAGAGGTAGAGATGGGGGAGGAGAGGCGAGCCGCGGGCTCCTGGGGCTCCAAGGCCGGAGCCTGGAGCCGGGCTGAGTCCTGAGGCGGGGGGTGGGAGCCAGGCCACCGATGCTTCCTCCTCAGCTGCAGCTCTCCCTGAGGGACACGGGCACAAAGCCCCAGGGGCCAGCTCTGCCCCACCGCGGGGTCTGCGCCCCAGCTCCTTCCTGCCCGGAGCAGGTGAGACCTGGCTGCCTGGCAGGGTGAGCCAGGGGGCGGCAGTGGGGGCCCCAGGCAGAGCTGCCCACTGCATGATGAGAGCCTGCCCGGTGACCCCCCAGGAGGTGCCAGCGCCCTGCCCGGAGCCACCTGGAGACACGCCAGCCTCCACCGTTTATTGTGAGGCTGCAGCATGCGAGACCACTGTGGGAAAGGCCACTGTGACCTCTCACCTCTGCTGCTCCCCACGCTCATGCTGACCTCTCACCTGCAGGAGCAAACTGCATCCCCGAAGGTGGCCGTGGGCTCTGGGACTGGAGAGCCGCAGTCCATGCTCCTGGCACTTTTCACACCAGCCAGAAACCTGGAGAAGGAGGTGGTGCTAAGCACTGGGAGCTGAGGGTCTGGGGTGAGGGGCCGAGGGGAGGAGGATGAGGGGAGGGGTTGGAGGGAAGGAGCTGAGGCTCTGGGCTCTGGGCTCGGGGCATGGCACCTGCTCCTTCCAGGTCTGGTGGCTCCCACGGTGGTGGCCCAGCCTGCCCAGGGCGTGGCAGCCGAGGCAGCAGGAGGGTGGATGGTTCCCTTGCCACGGGCTCTGCGCTAGCCAGTGCAGGGTGGCTTCACGGTGGGCTGGGGTCCAGAGCTGGACAAACAAGACCTTGTCACGCTCTGTCACTGGTGCCTTCAAAGCACCGCTCGCGGAGGCCGATATTTTTCATAAATAAGTGAGGTCAAACGCTGATAAAAATCACTGCATCTGAAACAACGCTGTGTTCCTGGGCTGACGCTCCAGCGGAAACCTTGTGGACTTTGAACTGTTCACAACAACACAAAGGTTTGTTTTTCCACCCAAAGCAGATGGAAACACGCGAGACAGGGCAAACACAGATCTCATGGAGGGTCAGCGTCTCAGCCCAAGCGAGCGAGCCAACGGGGCAGCGAGGTTCCTGGGTGTCTGAGGGCCCTGGCTCTGGGGTGGTGGCCGTGGGCAGTGAGGGCTCGTGGAACCAGGGGTGGAGGGGCTCTAGGGTGAATTCGGAGTGTGGGCAGAGCTGGGGAGTGGGTCCACTTGTTGCACTGCCTTCCTCACGAGGCTCAGTTTACCTGTCTGCCAAAGGCCAGGCCAGGGGCTGGGTGGGCCCTTAGAGTTCACTTAGCGCTGCCCTCGTTAGCCTTTCTGCCCTGGCAGTCAGTGGTGCCCAGGCCCTTTCCAAGCAGCTCACTCTGACTCTACAACCTGGCACCTGGCACCCCCAGTCCAGATTCTAGGCTAGCAGCAGGAGAGGGGCAGATTGGCTCCCTCGAGCTCCTCTGGTCTCCCCACAGCCCCCTGGGGTGCTGCAGGACATTCTGGCTGTGGGTGCTCTGTAGAGGGTGCCAGGCCCTGGAGGGGGCGGTGACGCTGGCTGGCAGCGGGCATGAGAAGCGGGGTCTCTGGTGGACTCTGCTCCTGCCCTGGGCCCCAGGGAGACTCAGAAGCCTGGAACATGGGCTCTTCCCTCACAGCAAAGGAGCTCCAGGCCCGGGGGAGGCTCGGGGCCTGCACAGACGTGGCAGGAGCTTGGCGTGGGCTTTTCGGGAAATTCTTTTTATCCTCCTCTATTCCCCCATCATTTTCTGGAGGCAAAAATAAATACTGCCATCCTCGCTTGTGTCAAAGTGACGGGTGTGTACACTATTAGCGTGAAACGTTACGCCCCAAAGCCAAGCTAGACAACCAAACAAAACCTCACTGTCAGTGAGTGTGTGTGTCCGGTATTTCAAGCAAGACGGTTCAAAGCTATTTTTGTAACGTGAGTCTAAGTGGATAATGTAAGACCTCGGGAGCCCGAGGAATGAATGCATTTCTGTTTGCAGTGTGAAAATCAATAGCAGACTTGGGCATCCCGGGAGAATTCAGGCACAAGACAATCCCTGTCATTGCAGTGCAGCTACGGCCTTGCAGGGAGGAAGGTGACTGGGGGAGGGGGGGTGACTGAGGAGGAGGGGGTGGCCGGGGAGGAGGGGGTAGCTGGGAGGGGGAGGGGTAGCTGGGGGAGGGGTGGTTGAGGAGAGGGTGTGGCTGTGGGGAGAGGGTGACTGAGAGAGAGAAGGGGGGTGGCTGGGAGAGGGAGACAGCACCAGGCCTCCCCCTGACACAGACCACACCCCACCTCCTCCTCACCTGGCCTCTCCCCCTCCCCTGGCCTCCTCTTCCCCCTCCCCTCTCCCTCAGCTGGCCTCCTCTCCCTCCCCTCCTCCTTGCCTCCCCCTCAGCTGGCCTCCTCCCTCTCCCCTCCTCCTTGCCTCCCCCTCCCCTTCCCCTGGCCTCCCCCACCGCTGGCCTCTCCAGCCAGCAGTGAGGTTCTGACAGGCAGGGCTCTTTCTTTACCTGGGTTCAAGCCCCCTCTCCCTTAGCAGCTCGGTGCTCCTACTGGAGCTGGGTGGAGACTCCTGTGGGCACAGTGGGTTCCATTAGCCTGTCAGCTTTCCCAGGCTCACTCTGGGGTCCCTGCATCCCCCTCACCTGGGCCCAGCCTCCACACCAACACTGCATGGCCCCATTCCCTTCTCGTTGAAGGAGTGGGACAAGAGCAGTAGGTGGCACGGTCCCAGGCTCATCCACAAGAGCTCGGCCGCCCACCCGAGCTTCCTGCACGGGGGGCGGGGGGGGCAGGGCCAGCCCTAAATCCCCACAGGAGGGGCCAAGAGTCTTCCTCAGTCACCAGGCCAGTCGTGGGTTCCTCCACCCAGCTTCGCAGAGCTGAGGCTCGGAGCTGTGAGGCCCCGGCGCTCCTTCCCGCCCGTCCTCCCGTGTCCTCAGCTCTTCCTCTGGCTTACATGTGATCGGGCCGTTTCGTCCTGAGTGCTCACTCATCAGGATCCAGAGCTGTAGATGGGGGCGGGGGGGGCGGGGGACAAGGAGCCCTGGGGCCTTGCTGGACCCTCCTTATCTCTGGTGCCTCCCCTTCCTCTGGACATGCGTGTGGGAAGCCGCACTGCCCCCCTCAGCCCCAGCCCCCACCATTGGCGGGAGCAGCTGGGGTTCTGGCGAGGTGCTGGGCAGGGGCAGAGACCCTAAGCACCATGGGCCTCCTAGAAGCCGGTGCAGTGTCCAGACCCAGGACCCCACGAGGCCCAGAGGAGCTGAGTCACCGTACCCGAGAACGCCCCACTCGGGGGACACCCGCTGAGGAAAGCAACCCTCTCTGCTGCGAGTCAGGGCCACAAGCAGCACGGTGGACACCACAGGCGCCGGGGGAGTGGGGGGCCAGCGGCGCTGCCCCGGGCTTTCCCACGATCCCCTCTGCCCGGGGTGCCCCGGTATCGGGAGGCACAGGACGGCGACAGGCACCTGACAGTCATGGCAGGGACATCACAGCCCCACCGTGGACACACACCTGCCAGGAGGCCTCAAGGAGGCTAAGCCACCCAAGAAAGGCCTTGGGTCCTTGTCTGCAGGGTGTGACGCCGTCACCCAGACCACTTGGCCAGTAGGTGGCGTGGACATGGTGGGTTTGCCACTGCCACCCCTGCACGCTGGTGACGCTGATAGAGAGGGAGTGTCACAGATAGAGCTTCAGGCTGGGCCTGGGCGACTGATGTTAGATCTGCACCTCAAGGGAGGAATGGGTGCTGGGGCAGAAGCGGGAAGCTGGAAGCCCTGACCGAGCTCGCCCGGGCACAGCGCCCTCCAGCCACGGCAGGCGGAGCAGTGGCAGCTGGCAGGGGCGACCGTCGGCAGGCCCAGCGGCCCGTCCTGCAGGCCCAGCGGCTCGGGGAGTGAAGGTCAGGAGGATCGCAGTTCACGGCCAGTCCAGGCAAAAGGCAGCGGAGAACTCCCGGTGTGGTGGTGCGGACCTGTCAGCCCTGGGCTAGAGACTCGGGTCCAGAGAACCTGCTGAAAACCGAGCCTGGCCACAGAGAAGGAGCCCTCAAGAGCCGGGCACGGCAGCGGGAGTGTGCCCGAAGGGAGGGCAGGGCGTGCCGGCGGCTGTGGCTGTGCAGCCCAGACCCGGGAGCATTGGACTGGGCGCGAGTCGAGCGACCTCAGAGAACAGTTACGAAAAAGGATTTCAGGCTGGACGTCAACTGAGGCTCTCATTAAACACTTGCCGAGATGGGTGACCAGTGACTATCCATCCACAAACCCCCTGTCGCCGAGCGCGGTGTCTTCTCTCGTGATTGTTCAATGGAAAGAAACAGTGACTCACTCACGGAGGCTGGAGGAGACGCCTGCCGGTCCACTGGCCCGCCGCGGGTACAAACACGGCCGCCTCCCACCGTCCCCAGCTTGAGTGGGGGAGGGAGGGAGGAAGCCACCGGCTGGGTGCACGGTCCAGGGTGGGCCCAGCAGGGACTTGGGCCCGCAGCTGGGGGTCCTCTCTTCCCCACGTGTGCCCCGCCTTTCCTGGGCCCTCCGGTGGGGACACCCTGACCCACACTGGGCAACGCGCTCCCTTTCAGATCAGAGGCCCATGGCCCTGGTTCAGCTGGGGACCCATCCTGTGTCCCCCCATTTGGGATCCAGACCTGAGCTAGCTGCCCACAGCCCTCTCCCATCCCCTCTACAAATCTAGGCGTGACTCTTCTCATCTCTGGGGAAACCGAGGCCCAGTGGTGGGCTGTCACACACTGCTAGGGCAAAGCCCACCGGGAGATCCACACAGATACAGTCCTTGACATACATTGTTTATTTTTGCCCCCCAAATGCTCAGATGTAGAGAAGCCCTGCAAGTGATTGCCTCCTCTCTGCTGTGGGGATGGGAACGCCGAGGCTCAAGGGGCTCAGGGGAGTTTCTGTACCTACCGCGGTCAGAGCAACTTCAGCCAGGTGTCTCGTCCTGTCACTGGGGGTGATGGCATCTGATGCCCTTCCAAAGAAGGCCAAGACACAGCCTCGGGTGAGCAGCCCCCTTCCTGCTGCACTCATAGAGGAAGCCAGACAGCACACGCGCACACGCACACACACACACACACACGCACACACGCAGTGTGCAGGGACCCCTCTCCCTCCTCCCCACCCCCCCAAGGCAAGAGGCCAGCTCTAATGATAATACACTTCCTGAGAACTTTCCACTCGCTCTGAAACACTTCTAATTATGTCTGGAGTCTTTCCTTCCCAGCCACGGGGTGAGCTGAACACACGACTCAGGAGTGTTCTATCTGGGGAAGCAGCCTGGGGCTGCTCCAGGGGCCGTGGTGTCAGAGCCGGGTCCTGAGTCCCAGCAGGTGACCCCCACGCACCTGCCACCCTCCTCCCCCCCATGTCGAGGGAGGGCAGACCTGACACGTGGTGGAAGCCCACGGCTGCAACATCATCCTAGCGCCCACCGTGGCCCCGGCATCCTCACGTACCCTTCCACCTCCGTGCCTGTCACGTGGGACCTCACGCCGTGCCAGCCACAGGCCCAGCCTAGGGCCAGGCCTCACAGACTTGAGCTACTGTGCTCTACCATTTAGGCCTTGCCCCGCCATACCTCATGTCCTCATCTGCCATGGTTAGTGGTTTTCTCCAGCTGCACAGGGCAGCCGTGCCATGCCTGCTTGCCTCAGCCTTCCACTGTCCCTTCAAAAAAGAAGGGACAGCGAGCTGAAGACAGGACCTCCCTTGTCTGTCCTCACAGGTGTCAGAGGTTCTAGAAGGCTGAGCCCCAAACGCCTGTGTCAGCTCCACTACACATGCGACCCCATCCTTCCTGCTAAATCGAGGTACAGTGGGGCCCAACAGGCAGCTAAGGGCCAGCTTCCAGTGTCATCCACACTACTGTGTCCTGTCCCCCTCTTCCCGCTTGTCCCCAAAATGCCAACAATTAGGGACTCGAGGGGTGGGGGCGGTGCTGACCTGCCCCCCCCAGGGGGACCCTCGGGCTCCACAGTGTCCTGGGAGGGCACGCCTCTGAGCACAAGCTCCAGGGCTCGGACTCTGAAGCACAGTGGCCACGGGCTGGCCACGGCTGTCCTGAACCTGGTGCAGGGCCATGGGGCGGAGCATACAGGCAGCCTGGACGTCCCACAGCTGTAACAATTACCTGCCGCCCAGTGCGTGACGGGGACAGTGTCGCAGGACAAGGCCTGCTCCCTCAGTGCCTTGGAGAACTGAGTGGAGCAGACAGCATGTGGCGATAGCAAAGCCTTGAGAGGTGACAGTGACCCCATCCGTCACCACCACCACCACCTTCATCACCGTCATCATCACCACCACCACCATCCCCACCATCACCATCCCCACCATCACCACCATCACCACCACCATCACCATCACCACCACCACCACCACCACCATCATCATCATCACCATCATCACCATCACCACCATCACCACCACCACCACCACCATCATCACCATCACCATCACCATCATCACCATCACCATCACCACCACCATCACCATCACCACCACCACCACCACCACCATCACCATCACCACCACCACCATCACCACCACCATCACCATCACCACCACCACCATCATCA